>NC_044996.1:106277471-106577471 GCF_008728515.1 Papio anubis | reverse complement strand
GCAAGGCAAATTAACATATGTTATCTATATGCCTGACAATTACTATATGCCTGACATATAGTCATTGTTTAATAACTGCTAACCTTGGTAGTGGTATTATCGCAACTGCAAAGTTCCCTGCCTTCTCCAGCTACAAAGCCCTTCTCACATTAAAATGACAAGTATCAGTGCCCTCCTCCTGCCTGTGTCACTGCCTCCTAACCATCTTCCCCCAAACCCCAGCCCTCAGAAGGACCCTCTAGTCCCTAATTCCACATATCAGAAATCATTGGGGAATTCCTGAAGGGCTTTAGCTACTCCAGTCTCTGCCTCTAGGCATAAAGGCATAAAGACCCAACAGAATCCTGATGATAGGTTACACTGCCTCTTCTGGAACCTGTTGAGTTGCAGGAAATTTAGTGGACAGCCTCTTTACTATGATCTGAATGTTTGTGTCTCCCCAAAATTTATATTTTGAAATACTAACCCCTGAGGTGATGCCTTTGGGAGATTAGGCTTTGAGGGTAGAGCCCAAATGAATGGGATTAATGACCTTATAAAAGAGACCCTGGGGAGTTCCCTTGCTCCTTCTGACACGTGTGGACACAGCAAGAGTACACTATTTATGACCCAGAAAGCTGACCCTCACCAGACATCAAATCTGCTGGCACCTTGATCTTGGACTTCCCAGCCTCCAGAACTGTGAAAAAAATAAAATTCTGTTGTCTAGTCTATAAGCCACCCAGTCTATGGTATTTTCTTACAGCAGCCTGAATGGAGTAAGACACTCTGCCATTATTGCAATAGACTCATTCGGAAATTGTTTGTACATTAAATGGAAAATTGTCTCCTTCTTAACTGAGAATGAGCTTACCAATTAGCCCAATGCTTCTCAAATTTTAGTGAACATTACAATCTCCTGAAGAGTTTCTGAAAACAGAGTGATGGCTCCCACTCTAGAGTTTCTGATTTCATAGGTCTAGGGTGGACACACAAATTAGTATGTCTAACAAGTTCACAATGATACGATGCTGCTGGCCTGCGGACCATGCTTTGAGTAATTCTGTGTTACTCTATTTGACAGCCTTTAAACTATTTAAAGACAGTGAGTGTATCCTCCACCGCTTTCCCCAGTCACTTCTTTTCCAGATTAAAACATGTTAGGGCCTTCAGTTTTCATTATCCTGCATCAAACTCTATTCTTATTACTGAGTATCCAAAGACGAAAAGTACTTAGACTTTGTCCTCAGAGAGCTTAAAATTATGTGGAAAAACAGAGAGAAAAGGAATCCTGTATACTGTGACCACAATAAATATTTACTCTGCGACTACTATGTGTCGTGATTGTCCCCAGAGTCTGGTGATTCCACAGTGAGAAAGATGTCATAGTCCTTCTTCATGGAGCCCTCAATCCAGTGGCAGAAACTGATCAGTGAACAGGAGATTATAGTCCAACATGATAATGGTGTGGAGAGGAAAAGCCAGGGAGCTCTGGGAGCACAGAAGGGAGATCTCAAACCCCAGCATATGACTGGAGAGTCAGGGCAGGTTTCCCGGTGGAGGTGATGGCTAAGATTGGACATGGAAGATAAACAGGCATTAAGCAGGTAAGGGATAGGGTGGAAGTTTTAGGCAAAGTGCTGAGGTGCACAGGACCCTGCTGAAATTTAGGCTCAGTGGGAAGTGCTATGTGGCTGAAAAGAGAGTACAGACAGGTCCTATGGGATAGGGAGGAGCTGGAAGGCTGGTAAGAAGTGCGGGAGAACAGGAGAGACTACCACTTCCCAGGTGGATGTTAGTGAGCCTGCAATCAGCTGAAATTACAGATCCATACCCCATGCCCAGTCCACTCTCCATTTGAAGGATGGAGGGCAGTTTTGCCCCTGTGTTATCTAGACACTTGGAGGCATGACTTGCGGTGGAGGAGAGCTGGCCCAGGGTTAAACATTGTCCAGAGCCCAAACAGGACGTGTCTGACAGGGGGACTTCCTTCCTGCAATAGGGCCAAGGGCATTGCCTTGGGTCATGAGTGTGCTACAGTGTGTAAGTGGGTGGGGTGGCGGGACAGTTAGAAAGAGCTCAAGGGGAATTTAATGGGCAAAGTCACAGTGGAGTAGAAAAGATGAAGCAAATGCAGAATTCAAAGTATCCCATGATGCTCTACTCTAACTGAGAGGTTGAAGAGCCTGGGTGTCTGTGGGGGTCAGGGGGCAGGATGTGGGGTGTGGATAGAAGGAGGAGTGAGGAGGGAGAGAAAGAAGAAAGTGGAGAGTAGGGGGAGGGAGAGAGGAAGAAGGAGAGGGAGAAAGAGAGAGTGAGCAAAGGATGGAGGGAGAGAGGAAAAAGGAGGGAGGTTAGAGAGAGAGGGAAGAAAAGACAGAGACAAGGAGACAAAAGAGGAAAGGGGAGAAAAGGAGTAAGGGTGGGGAAGAGAGAGTGAACAGAAGAAGAAGGAGGAAAGAAAGGGAGAGGAGGAGGAGAGTGAAGCAGGGAGGAGGGAACAGAGAAAAGCAGTCTTCCTAGAGGCAGGGCTAAAGATTTGACTATATTGGTTAGGCAAAGGAACACTTTAGCAGGATTTTGAACACAACTGTTTTTAAAGGAAGTGATCCCACAGGTTGGGGGAACCTGGTAGAGGGAAAGGAAGGAAAACACAGCCTCTACATGCAAACAGGCTTAGGTTTGAGTTCTATCTCTAGCACTGACTAGCTGTGTGACCTTGGGCAAGTTGTTTAAATTCTCCGTATCTCAGAATCCTTATCTGTGAGAGGAAATAACAAAAGTCAACTCTAAGGGTTGTTGGGAGATTTAAAGGAGGTTCAGATGTGTGGCTCCTGGCACTTAGTTGGCATCCAGAAAATGTATGCTTCTGTGCTATGTATGTCCTCTCTTGGAATCCAGAGAACTCATCCATGACCCCCATTAAGCTGAGAAGAACTGAAATTCCAAGGCTGAAAAAGTTGATGGAGGGAACTGTCTCTTGCTTTGACCCTCTGCGAAACTGAATGTGTAAATGTTCAGTTGTTCTGTGAGCTGACTGTGTGCCTTGGCTCAAAGTGGCAGGTGGCCTGGGAATGCTGGGAGAGAAGGAAGTCTGGTGCTCAGAGAAATGAACTTGGATAGAGAAAGTGTCCCCCTTTTCAGAGCAAAGAACAAAGCTAAGATTCACTAATAGGAAGACAGGACCCTGGGCCTTGTACTCAGCAAGAATGTAAAAAGCTTTCTATTGCCATTTTATAGATTATACTGTAAAGGTGAGTGTGTTTCTGACATATCATAGACTGGGGATAATGATTTGAGCATCATTTTATAGTTTGAGGTAACTTTCACTGACATCTTTTGTTTAGCCATTCAACGAACATTTACAGAGGGCCTAGGTCGACCCACGCACTCATTGTCTTGGGTATTCACCAATAGCACTTTTAATTTGACTCTCCTTTGGGGATTCTCCTGGCCTTCTGTTGATGGGAATAGTTAGGAATGACCCTAATTTCTTTCCCACTTCAGCTAGGCCTGAGGAAACTTCCATTTGCATTCCTTCCCCTTTGGTGATGCCTGAGTGGTTAGCTGGCTGTGGATAGTCAATCCTGTTGGTTAATGAGCTGAGCAAAGAGGTTAAGGTCACAGTTTTGATCCCTGGGGGCTGATTTACCTTCTCCACTTGTGTGCACTGTCCTTCTTTCTCTACCCGCACCAGGTATGCTTCCTCCCACCTCAAGGCCTTTGACAAGTTTTTTACTCTGCCAGAAGTTGTCTTGCTTCAGCTACTAATTATTGATATTCAGTGCCATTTTCCCAGCCAAGCCTTATTCGCTCCCTAGACCTAGTCAGTTGCCTCAGTTTATATCCCATGGTGTCTTGTATTTCTCTAGCATGGCATTTATTCGTGTTTATAATTATCCATTCATTTTTATTATTATTTGATTAATGTGACCTATTATTAGCATAGAAAGCTAACAGGAAACAAATATTGAGTGAGTATTTAAATCTTATCTCTGTATTCTCCAGCCACATGACCTTGGGCACGTTACTTAATTTATCTGGGGCCAGTCTTCTCATCTGTGAAACAGGTATGATGATATTTGAACTTACTGCCCAGTAAGTCCTTGTGTCATGTAAGGTAGTGTTCACCTGCAAATAATAGGAAACTTGGCTGATTGTTCATTAAACATATGGAGTTTATTTAACTCCTATACCAACATAGGCAGTCCAACACAGGTCTAGTGGCTTGATGATGCCATATAGAGCTCAGATTCATTTTCATTCTTTCTCTACTTTGTATAGCAAGTACATTTAATCCTCATGTTTACAAGATGACTGCTGCTATTCCAGGCACAGCATCTGTATTCCAGTCAGAATGAAGGAGAAAGAGGAAAAGTGAGCATCAGTTGATACTGTTAATATCTTATTGGCCAGAACTAGTTCACAAGGCCACTCCTAACAGCAAAGGAGTTCAAAAGTTTTTTTTTTTTTTTTTTTTTTTAGCTTTTACAACCTATAGAGGCAAGTCATAGAGAAATGGTAAGCCAACTAAAGACGACTATATGCCCTAACCAAACTTCAATATCTAAGACGGAAGGAACCATGCTCCTTTTGTTCACCATCATAGGTTCACCTTGAACAATGTCTGTCTCACTGTAGGCACCCTTAGATGAACTCCTGCAGAGACCATCTCCCAGTTAGGTTTTAAGAGGTACTAGACAAGGATAGATGAATCACTGCCATCTTAACATCACAGGTAGGAAGAATTTAAAATAGACACCACCATCACCATCAGAGGCCCCACTAGCCTTTACATTGCCTCTGCATGAATTACAAAAGGGCACCCACCCCTTCCTTAAGACACATTACTGCCATCTACTGGAAGATTTTCTTAATAAAATTATAAGTCTACCGTATCTAAGATGTGAATGGTGGCCCCTTAGATGCAGAGAGGTCGTTCACCAAAAAATCTACACAGCCCTGTGTAGCCACCTTGCAGGAAATTTAAACACATCTCACCAGTAGGGTGGATGTAGCCAATGAAGGAGCCATCACATCTGTCTCTTGAAACCTAGAAGGTGGAGCAGGGGGGTGTATTTTCATGGAGTGGTCTGAAGATTTTAACACGGCTCATAGGAACTTGCCTTAGGTAAAGACTTATTCTGACAAAGCAGGGGTTTGGTGAGAAGAACAAACGGTGTATTTGACTCTTGCTTTTTACTTTCTGCCTCTATAATACTAGAAAAATCACTTAATTCCTCTAAATTTTTGTTTCCTCATCTCTTAATTGGAGACAAGAACACCTGCCCCAAGAGATGCGTTGAGTATCCAACAAGGTAATATACATGAAAGGGTTGGGAATCTGCTCTTGATTAGAAAATGTAAGCTATTGTTAGCATGGAGAGCTAACAGGAAACAAATATTGAGTGAGTGTTCAAATCTTATCTCTACCACTCACCAACCACGTGACATTTGGCATGTTACTGAATTTTTCTGGGGCCAGTCTTCTCATCTTTAAAATTGAATTAGAATTTACTGGCCAAGAAAGTTGTGAGGATTAAAGGCAGTAAGTGTTCAATAAATGTTAAGCATGAACTTTAAGGCAGTTGTGCCTTGCATTATGCTCTGCATTTTGCATTCAGTATTACATTGAAATACTTTTAAATTACCCTTGACTTTTTAAAAAGAGGGAAAAAAGTAAAATGAAATGAAACAAAAGGGCTGCTAGGCCTTTTTGTGAAGAGAGTTGAGACTGTGGGAAAAGAAGGATTCAGTACATTTCTTGAACTCTGGATCTGTTGTGATGTCTCTGAGGAAACCTTTCTCTTCCCCTCCCCACTTCACGCCACCTCCAAACACTTTTTGGCCAAATCTAGAGCTGGTCGTGCTAGATTATGGCTGGAATTTCTCATGAAGTAGTTATTAGGATTGATTTCATGAACACTTCATGATTTATAGAGCAAATAGAGCAGAAAGGAACCAAGGGGAAGAAAAGGCCAGCCAGGTAGGCAGGCAGAGTGGGGCAGATCAGGCAAGCAGAATATTGGTTCCCACGTGTTCTGGTTCTCCCTTCTGCTACCCTCCTCCCTGCAGCCCCTCTGGTGATGGGACCCTGTGACTGCTGAGAAAATCCGTTCAGACTATAGTGCAGTGAAATAGGAGGGCAGAGGCGTTTGAAGCAGAAAGCAAGTAACAAAGTTGTTAATTCAACTGTTATCTAATGGCCGACTTTCTCATGCACAGTCTCCCTAACCCTGATCAGCGTAACCTTCTAGTGACTATATTTTATCTTCTTCGCCACCACCCACATCACTCCCCCTAATCTCTTCAGGGGGTAGGGCTATGGAGGAAACAAGATATTGTTCCTTCATTTCTCGAGTCACATTTCAGTGAAGTAAACAGCACCTTCTTTCCCTTCCTTCTGTTCCATGAAAGCTATTTTAGAGAAACTATGTTGAGCACCAGAAGTTCATGGGTTTGGTTGCTATGTGGCCTGAAGCTGACATCTTTTGTGTGTGTGTGTGTCATGGTTTATGGTAGAGTGGTTAAAAATCAGTTCCCATTCTGGTGACTAAATTTTATTGACTTTTCCAGGGCCTGTGGTGGGACTGTCATGTCCCCTATTTAATTACTTCCTTCTTCTTGACAGCAGATTGAGTTAACCAGAGGACATGCAGGTGGCTCCGGGGCCAGGGAGCTTGGAGTGGCCATGGCTTGGCAGCTGAGAGGGGCCGGGGCGAGCACAGGCCTGGGGATGTAACAACCTGCTGGCAGTTGTGAACTGTGAGTTTTATGACTGCACTGGGGGCAATAACTGAACAGTGGGGCTTTTGGGCTAATTTGAAGAATACTTTGCATAAATCCCAGCTGCTAGCCATATGTCCAACCCTTGTAGAGGGGAGGGCGTGTTTCCCTGAGCTCTTGTTTCTTTTCCTGGAAGTGAAGACTAACCAAACCTTTAAATGCCCAGCTGGAGTCTTTGGGGGAGGAAGATGGGTCACAAAAGCTTGAACTGATTTAATCACAATATAAATTTATATTTTACCAGATTTTCTCTTCCGATGATGTTGTGTCATTTTGTCCTCACAAACTCCCAAAATATAGGCCAGGTAGAAATCCTCCATTTACCCACAAGAAGACTGAGACCCCGGGAGGCTGAGACCAATAATAAAAGCAGCCATTTTGGAGCTCACCATGTGTTAGACACTTTTCTAAACCCTTGATAGGTGTTCACTCATTTCATACTGACATCAGTCCTACAAGGCAGGTACCATTATTATCCCTATTCCTTGATGAAGGAGATGAGCCCAGAGAGGTTACTTAACTTGCCCAGGGTCACACAGATAGTTAGTAGTGGAGCTGGGATTCAAACCTAGGCAGTCTGGCTCCAGAGTCTGTATTTAAAACCACTATACATGCTGCCAGCTAGCTTGGCATTGATGTGGCTGGAATTCATATGCACGTACTCAACTCCAAGTTCAGGTTTTCCCTAATGCCACACCACTCTTTTGAAATTTGCTCCTTAAAGATCTCTTATTCCTGCAAGCATTAGCCACAGCAATTTAGACTTGGACTCTTTTCATCTGGTATCGCAAAGTCTTTCACTTAAATTTATTTAATTAGTCCCTCTATACCTACTTACTGTGGAGTCAGAGGCATACCCAGTCTAAAGGAGTTGTAATACATTAGGAAATTACTCCCAGACTAAGGCTTTGGAAAAATACAGGTATGTAGGTGTTGGGAGTTGCTAAAACCTGGCAGCTTCATACCTGGAACAAATATTTTCTCTCTCCCTGTTTCCTGGGAAGAATGGGTGTGGTTCTCACAGCGCTCTGCTTTTGTGAGCGTGCACACTCCAAGGTTTCACACACAGAGTTGGCCTCTCCCTTTGGGAAAAGGTAATTCCAGCCCCGACTCTTCTGACAATTATGGGCCTCTTAGCCTGTGGTAAGTTTGAACAAATCAAGTGAAAGGGAGGGAGTTGTTTTAATGTGATAATATCTCTAGCTGCCCATGCTGACTTTCTCACAGAGGAAAAACCAGTAAGTTTTGCTCTGCATTCACTGGTGCCCCAAAGAAAACCTTGGGGAAAGGCTGGGCACGGTGGCTCACGCCTGTAGTCCCAGCACCTTGGGAGGCCAAGGCAGGTGGATCATTGGAGGTCAGGAATTCGAGACCAGCCTGGCCAACACGATGAAACCCTGTCTCTACTAAAAATACAAAAATTAGCCAGGCGGTAGTGGGGCATACCTGTAATCCCAGCTACTGGGGAGGCTGAGGCAGGAGAATCGTTTGAGCCTTGGAGACAGAGGTTGCGGTGAGCTGAGATCATGCCACTGCACTCCAGTCTGGGCAACAGAGTGAGATCCTGTCTCAAAAAACAAAACAAAACAAAAACAAACAAACACAACACTTGGGGGAACCTCCAGATTTTTATATGTCATAGCCAAAACCAATGTAGACCAAACCCCAATTCAAATTTGTGATGATGACTGAAAAGCAAGAGTATGACTCTCGTTTGCAGATCTGAATAGCAGTTTTCTTTCCTCATTTGCAGACGAACTCTGTAGGCAGGCATTGGGTAACATGAAACAAGGAACATGACATAACTTTGGCTGAGAAACCATCATAGGAGAGTATTAGAAGGGGAGGACAAAATAGTTTGGGTTGTAGTGATAATTTGTCATTATTTACTTAATTTATTTGGCGACTATTTCTCTAAGTTGGATTTCCCCCAGATGCAGATCCTGCCACAAGAATTTGGATGCAAGTTTGTTATTTGGGAAGTGATTCCAGGAAGCATCTTTAGGAAGTGGAGAAGTGAGACAGGGAAGAGAAAAAAAACAAAACAAAACAAAAAACTTGGAGTGTCAAAATAGGTTATCACTGTGGGCAGCTGAGACTCAGTCATGCTGGGGACCTCAGGTAGATGGTGTGGAACATGCCTTAAAGTCTCACCTGAGTGGCAAGGAGGCTGAGGTATTTATCCAGTCTCCTGTTGGTCATTGCTCCTATGTGTGTTGATTCATTAGCACTGTGGCCTCTCTCACCTGAGAATATCTCATTTGCTTACAGTAAGAAGGCATCAGGCTACATGGGGACATTGAGTGCCAAAATAATATGGGCAGGGCACTGATGCTGTCTACTTAAGAAACAAACCAGTTTGTGGAGGAGGAGGATATGAGGGCAGACATATTGTAATTAAGGTTATTTCAGTTGCAAGTGATAAAATCCCAACTCAAACTAGCTTGAGAAAAAAAAAGCAATGTATGTGAGTTACATCACTGAAAAGTTCAGGGGTAAGTAGTCTCAAGCATAGCATAGCTAGCTTTTACCCATCATTGGTTTAGGGTTTCTCTTATGTGTGTTAACTCACTAGCACTCTGGCCTCTTCCACCTACGGGTATAATAGGTGCACAAGCAATGCCATCAGGGCTCTGTCTTCTGTACATCTCTTGTTCTGCTTTCTTCTGTGTTGGCTTTATTATCTGGCTGACTGAGAAGAGGGTGGAAAAGATGGTACCTGTAGGCTTATATGATCCTTATTCCTCCTGACCCTAGAGGAGAAGAGCATTTTTTTTTTTTCTAATAGCACTGGTTAAAATCTTGGGGAACAAAGGTAATGAAATGAGCAAATCGAAGAGATGTCTATATACCCATGTTCATTGCAGCACTATTTATGATAGCCACAATACGAAATCAACCTAAGTGTCCACCAATGGATGAATGGATAAAGAAAATGTGGTATACATGTACACAATAGAATATTATTCAGCCTTGAAAATGAAGGAAATCCTGTCATTTGCAACAACACGGATGAACTTGGAGGACATTACGTTAAGTAAAATGTGCTAGTAAAAGAGAAAAAAACACTGCATGACATCACTTATATATAGAATCTGAAAAAGCTGAATTCAGAAGCAGTGAGTAGAATGGTGATTCCCAGGAGCTGGGAGGGGAGGAGGGTTGGGAACATGTTGGTCAAAGGATACAAAATTTCAGTTAGACTGGGAAGAAAAAGTTCAAGAGATCTGTTGTGCCACATGGTGACTGTAGTTAATAATAATGTATTCTTGAAAACTGCTGAGTGAATTTTAAGCATTACCACAAATAAATGATAAGCACATGAGGTAATGCATATGTTAATTAGCTCAATTTAGCCATTCTACAATGTATACATACTTCAAAACATGTTGTACATGATAAATATGTATAATTTTTATTTGTCACATAAAATCTGTCTACATATATGTGTGTGTGTATATAATATATGTGTATGTGTGTGTGTGTGTATATATACACACACATATACACACACACACACACGCACGTAAATCCTGGAGAAGGCTCTGATTGGCCTATTGTGGTTCCTGTGTCTATTCCTGCACCAATTGATGTGGCCAAGAGGATAGTGCACTCTGATCAGCCAGACTCAGGTCATGTGTTGGGTTGGAGAGGATGGTATCATCTTACCCAAATAAGTAGAATTTCTGAGACTTGAGGAAGGAGTGGCTCTAGTAGTGTGCTGATAAATAAGCTTGTAAACAAATAAACAAAGCCCCTGATTTGTAGCTGATTTCCACCATATAGATATTCCCACCTTGGCTAATTTGAAGCTATCAACATGATGTCACTAAATATGGAATTGAGAAAAGTTGCACACAATTGGCCTTGAGTCAGCATGAGCTGGCACCAGCACACCACTTTGTGATTCCCCATGAAGAGCAATCATGGGCAAACAGTGTGACCACTACAACTATAAACAAGAAGGCCAGTGTCTCTCTTGTGGAGCCTTGGTAGCCACAAAGATAAAAAGTGATAGGACAGCTTGCTTTATTTGGCATGTACAATGCTTAGGATGAACTGGTGTATTAAAGCAAGTGGTCTTCTTCCCCCACACTCCTTATTTTGCAACTACCTTCAGGAAACACTTAGCTAACAGTTTGATGACTTCAAAATAACATTCAGCAACATTTATTCCAGTACTGTGTGAGTTTCACGAGGGCAGGGATTTTGCCTGGTTTGTTCAGTGCTATGTCCCCAGGGTCTAGAAGAGAGCTCAGGAAAACACATAAACACTCAATATTTGTTAGATGACTGCATGAATGACTGGACAGCCCACAGAGTTAGATGCTTTTCCCAACAACACAAGCATACCCACCTCGTGAGTAACCATCACCTCACTTTGCATCTCACAGATGCCATCCGGGTCCTCCAGACTTTCTCGTCCTAATCCTAGGAGGGCCACACTACCTCCTGGTGTGAGGAAAATGCAGCTTTGGTCCTTTCTCCTGTAGTGGACACTTTGTTCTCCTTTTTCTTTGATTTCATTTACTTGGTGGTTCTTGTTGTTTTAGGTCAGGAGGGGTGGCTCTCCCTTTCTGCCTTGGGGCTCAACTCTTCCCAGGCAGGGGCAGACCAAGATGGCATCTCCTTATTAAGACATGAGAGCATGCTGAGGCTTGTCTGATTAGAGTCTCCTTACACATTGGTACAGAGAACTTTCTGCCTTTGCAATTCTTTTGTTTCAAAATGAAAAAAAGGATAGCCAGGAAGCTGCAAGATTGGAAAGTTGTTACACACACACACACACACACACACACTCACACTGAACCAGATTTGCTGATAAAAGGAGAATAGGAAGGCCTGAAGCTGAGGGAGCATTTCAAGGTCACAGGCAAGGAGGGGCCTGCAGTGGAGGTGATGGAATAGATGAATAGACAACAGTTGAATGCATTATTTAGTGTGTTCCACATCGCAAAGCCAAGAATGGTTCTTTCGCACCAGAAGATTTGATGTATCAGGCTGGCTGTCTCCTCAGAGGACACCCCCGGTCTCCTCTTGAGTTCATGGAGACATGGTTGTCTAGGTGACAACTGTCGGGCAAGAAGCTGCAAGCTGAAGAATAAAATCGCCTTAGCTAATAGAGCGGCGTGCTATTATGTACCTGAAGGTTTAACTGCTATATTACCCTGAAAGAATCATTTGGTGGGAAGGAAGGAGCTCACTTTTCCCTGGGCTACATCAGTGAATTCAATTTCTATTGAAGAGAGACTAGCATTTTAAAAACCACTGTGTGTGGAGCTTCGAGTCCTTTTCTTCTTTCGGTAAGAAATGATTTAATAATGAACTTACAACTGCAGGGCCTCCAGTCAGCCCCATGGAGCCCTGGAAGAGGGAAGAGGCAGTGTGCAGGGGCCAGGGGCTGGCAGGCTCCATCCTGTTCTGTCCCTGCTCAGGCCCAGGCTCTGTGACTGAGGTTACCCCAGAGCAACTTGGTTCAGAAGCATGTAGAGTCTGAGCGATAATTTTCCTCCCTCACAAGATTGCCGGGTGCCTCTAATTAACGGTTGTGAATTCCTTAGATGGGGTTGTTATCAGATGGAAAGGGGCTAATTGTACTGGTCACAATAGTTAACCTCTTCCAGAAGGAAGTGTGTGTGTGTGTGTGTGTGTGTGTGTGTGCATGTGTATGAGAGAGAGAGAGAGAGAGAGAGAGAGAGAGAGAAAACCCTGGTCCTGGTTCGTCCTGCAAATGAGGCAGAAAAGCTTGAGAATCATTGAAATTCTTTGACATCCAGACACCAGAAAATGAAAGATTGTATTCACTGAGACTTTTTTTTTTTTGCCAAGCCAAGAGTGGCCAACATTTACTGGGCTTTTTCTAGCACTAAGTGCTTTACCAACTCGATTACATTTAACCCTCAGCATTCCCGAGTCTTAAATGTGATGGTTATTATCTTCAGTCTACAGATGGGGAAACCAAGGTTTAGTGAGTTAAGGAGATTTGTCAAGGCTTGATCCACACCAGCAAAAAATGAAGGCCTTTTAGATTCAGAAGATCCTGCCAAAGACTGAGAGTTGAGCAGGAAAACTTGAGCTCCCTGCATTAAAAGGCAAGTAGGACCCCTCATGCAATGAGCTGGGACAACTTTGCCAGGGCACCCTCTGGGCATCAGGGCAACCTCCTGCCTTACCTTCTGCCCCAGTTATCAGCTCTGCTGTGTGTTTTCTTTGGCTCCTTTCTTGCACTACAAACAGTATCTCTAGTCTATTTCCCTGTGACTCAAGTATCTGGCCTTTAAATTGCCTACACTCCTTCAGAGACAATTCTAGTAAGACATGCCTATGTTGATCTCCTACTACGTGCTGGGCTGTGCTGGGTAGCTGGAGAGAAAAAAATAAGTGGCATCAATACATTGCTTTGAGGAAGTTCATTCTGGAGAGGGAATGAGATATAAAACTACACAATCAACACAGTATGATCAGTTCAGTGATAGTAATGAAAATAACAACAAGAGCTATTTTGGGAGTACTTCCTATGTCCTGGGTCTTGTGCTGAACACATAAAACAAGCCCATAAGGTAGATACTATTATTATTTCTACTCTAGAAATGAGAAAATGAAAGCATAGAGAAGTTAGATCACTTGTCCAAGGTCATGCAAGTAGTAAATGGCAGAGCAGGAATTTGAACTAAGAAACCCTATGTCCATAGCTGATCCTATTAACCACTATGCTGTATTGCACATACATAGACCAGCATAGAAGCATATATATATTATATAGGAAACCCAAATGAAGAGATATAAATTCTCTTCTAAGTAGAATGGCTCACAGGAAGAGAGACAAAAGCTGTAAACAAGAAAGGGAGAATGGTTGTGTGTCCAGAATATTAAAGACACAGCCCAGACACTGGGCTTGTGCTTTTGATCTCATGGCCTGTATCTAAGGTTGCATAACAAATTAAATTTACTGCATTACAATATCCATAATTGTGCATTATCTTTCATGGCTTCTATGGGTCTGGGATTCAGGAGTGGCTCAGTTCGGTGGTTTTTGACCCAGGTTCTCTCATGAGGTTGCACTTACATAACAACTTGGGCTGCAGCAATCCAATATGGCTCACTCACATGGCTTGTAAATTGGTGCTCGTCTAAGTTCTTAACATGAACCTCATTCCACAGGTTTGCTTGAGTGTCCTCATGACATGGCAGCTGGCTTCCCCAGAGCAAGAGATCCAGCAGACGAAAGTAGAAGCTGTAATGCCTTTATAACTTATATAGAGGTTACACACTGTCACATCTGCCATGTTTTATTGGCCATTCACACCAGCTCTGCTTTTATATGGGAGAGAACTACAAAGGGATATAAATACTAGGAGCAAGAGATCATTGGGGACTCTCTTATAGTTCATCAACCTGGAATTAAAGTTCCAATATTTTGAAAGCAAAAGCCTATACAGTCCCCCCAACTCACCTTAGGTTTGCTGTTCCAAGCTATAGACGTTTAGGATCAAGAAGCCCAGTACTTTACGAGGAGATGGCATGTTTGAGATCTTAGAGACCCTGTGGCTCTGGACAAAATGGTGGCTTTGATGAGGACAGTGGAGATGAACTCAAGACTTATAGGGAAGCTGGGAAGAGAGGCCAGAACTGGGGACAGCTGTAGGCCTTTTGGTAACTAAGCCCAGGTGCCAAGCACTCTGGAGATTTACTATCATTTAGACCATTGGACAGGAATATGTTCTGGTCCATGAATACTCTGGAAACAAAAATCTATCCAACCAGAGTCTCCTGCTTTCAGACTGGAAGTCTATCTGTTCATTACATGCAGAAGGAAGCCACCAGCATTTTCTGTACAAGAATTTGGATCTTGCTTTCTTCCTTCTACTTCAGTGCTTTGCACAGACCTGGGGTATGTGTATATAGCAGCATTAAAGCCATTGCTGAATAAATGGCTATTTACTTGTAAGTTAAAATATTTCATGGGAATATATTAAACACGGATTTAATAGACTTAATATTTTATGTTATCCTAATATGTGCTGGGCTAGACACCATACTAGATGCTGGAGGAAAGCAGTGAACAAAAAAGACATAATCCCTGTTCTTATGATGCTTATGAGAGAGATATTAATCAAATAACAATACAAATAAATATGTAATTATGAACTCAGAGAGGCGCCTTGAAGGAAAGAAAGTGACTTCAGGAGATTAAAAACAGAAAACACTGAGGACGTGGTGCTTGAGCTGAGATGTGACAGATGAATAGGTTAAAAAGGGAGGAAGAACATTTCAAGTAGAGAGAAAAGCATGCTCAAAATGTGTTTGTGGAACTGAAAGGACTCTTGTGTGGCTGAAGCAGAGGAAACGAAGAGGAAGTATGGTATAAGATGAGGGTAGAGAGCTTGTCAGGGACCCAGATCATGCGGGACTTTATAGACATGTTTAAGGATGTTGGTCATTATCTTAAACGATGGGTAACCATTAAAAGGCTTCAAAGCAATACAGTGGCATCATCAGATTTGTGCTTTGAAAATATCCATGTTTGTTATATGGAGACTGGATTAGAGAGGCAAGACTGGAGGCAGGGAGACCAGCTAGAAGACTGTGTCCAGGAGAGTGATGTTGGTAGTGGAGATAGTGAGAAGAGAGTGGAACTGAAATATTCCACAGATAATTTAGTGTAACCTGTAAGGTAAAAACAGGCATCAAATATCAGGGGCCAGGTGACAATGTAGGGGATGGGGAAATGGGAAATCAGAATGGAGTTTCTAAGAGGTAGGAAGAAGAAGGTGATCTGTGCAAGACAGGTAGGACTTCGTCTGTAGAAGAAGGACTGTGTAGTTTCTGGTGTGTTTGAGTAGTGGTCTTTGTTGCTAAGAGGCATTGGTTATTCCTGTGTATGGTTCTGGTACATAAGTACCTGTGGTGCTGTAAGCAGTACATTTATAATGATCAATGTTACTGTTCTATTAAACAGCAGCCATGTCACGGCACCAAGTGTTCCCTGGAGGCCTTCATTGACTAGAGCAATTCTACTTTAAAAAAAACTATATTCCAATTGCAAGCAAGATGGCCGAATAGGAGCAGCTCCAGTCTCCAACTCCCAGCGCCAGCGACACAGAAGACCGGTGATTTCGGCATTTTCAACTGAGGTACTAGTCTGCCCCACTGGGGAGTGCCGACTCCATCGGTACTGGTCAGCTGCTGCAGCCCGACCAGTGAGAGCTGAAGCAGGGCTGGCATTGCCTCACCTGGGAAGCGCAAGGGGAAGGCAATCCTTTTCCTAGCCAGGGAACTGGAGACACAACACCTGGAGAATCGGGTAACTCCCACCCCAATACTGCCAAGGCTTTGAGCAAACAGGCACACCAGGAGATCATATCCCACACCTGGCCGGGAGGGTCCCACACCCACGGAGCCTCCCTCATTGCTATCACAGCAGTCTGTGATCTACCTGGGCAGCAGCCAGGCTGGGGAGGGGCTCCGCCATTGCTGAGGCTTGCAGGTAAGCAAAGCTGCTGGGAAGCTCGAACTGGCGGAGCTCACAGTGCGCCTGGGCTGGAACCCGCCTGTCTCTGTGACTCCACCTCTGGGGGCAGGGGCACAGTAACAATAACAAAGCAGCAGACACCTCTGCAGACTAAAACCACTCTGTCTGACAGCTTTGAAGAGAGCAGTGGATCTCCCAACACGGAGGTTGAGATCTGAGAAGGGACAGGACTCCCTGCTCAAGCCGGTCCCTGGACCCCTGAGTAGCCTAACTGGGAGACATCCCCACTAGGGGCAGTCTGACACCCCACACCTCACAGGGTGGAGTACACCCCTGAGAGGAAGCTTCCAAAGCAAGAATCAGACAGGCACTTGCTGTTCAGAAATATTTCTGTCTCTGCTCTGCCACATGCCCCAGGCAAACAGGGTCTGGAGTGGACCTCAAGCAATCTCCAACAGACCTACAGTTGAGGGTCCTGACTGTTAGGAAGGAAATCATCAAACAGGAAGGACACCTACACCAAAACCCCATCAGTACATCAAATTTCATCATCAAAGACCAGAGGCAGATAAACCACGAAGATGGGGAAAAGCAGGCGTAAGCTGGAATTCAAAAAATAAGAGCCGATCTCCGCAAAGGAGTTTGAGTCATCACAGCAACGGATCAAAGCTGGACGGAGAATGACTTTGACGAGATGAGAGAAGAAGGCTTCAGTCCATCAAATTTCAGAGCTAAAGGAGGAATTATACCCAGTGCAAAGAAACTAAAAATCTTGAAAAAGTGGAAGAATTGATGGCTAGAGTAATTAATGCAGAGAAGGTCCTAAACGAAATGAAAGAGATGAAACCATGCATTAATGAAATACGCGGACAAATGCACACAAGCTTCAGTAACCGAATTAGATCAACTGGAAGAAAGTATATCAGCGATTGAGGATCAAATGAATGAAATGAAGCGAAGAGAAAACCAAAAGAAAAAAAAGAAGAAAAAAGAAATGAACAAAGCCTGCAAGAAGCATGGGATTATGTAAAAGACCAAATCTACGTCTGATTGGGGTGCCTGAAAGGAGGGGAAAATGAACCAAGTTGGAAACACTCTCAGGATATCATCCAGGAGAACTTCCCCAACCTAGTAGGGCAGGCCAACATTCAAATCCAGGAAATACAGAGAATGCCACAAAGATACCCTCGAGAAGAGCAACTCCAAGAAACATAATTGCCAGATTCACCAAAGCTGAAATGAAGGAAAAATCTTAAGGGCAGCTAGAGAGAAAGGTCGGGTTACCTGACAAAGGAAGCCCATCAGACTTACCAGCAGATCTCTCGGCAGAAACTCTACAAGCCAGAAGAGAGGGGGCCAATATTCAACATTCTTAAAGAAAAGAATTTTAAACCCAGAATTTCATATCCAGCCAAACTAAGTTTCATAAGTGAAGGAGAAATAAAATCCCATAGATAAGCAAAATGCTTAGAGATTTTGTCACCACTAGGCCTGCCTTTTACAAGAGACCCTGAAGGAAGCACTAAACATGGAAAGGAACAACTGGTACCAGCCATCTCAAAACATGCCAAAATGTAAAGACCATCGAGGCTAGGAAGAAACTGCATCAACTAACGAGCAAAATAACCAGTTAATATCATAATGGCAGGATCAAGTTCACACATAAATAATATTAACCTTAAAATGTAAATGGACTAAATGCTCCAGTTAAAAGACAGACTGGCAAACTGGATAAAGAGTCAAGACCCATCAGTCTGCTGTATTCAGGAGACCCATCTCACATGCAGAGACATACATAGGCTCAAAATAAAGGGATGGAGGAAGATTTACTCAAGCAAATGGAGAACAAAAAAAAGCGGGGGTAGCAATACCTAGCTCTGATAAAACAGGACTTTAAACCATCAAAGATCAAAAGAGACAAAGAAGGCCATTGGCATAATGGTAAAGGGATCATCCAACAGGGAAGAGCTAACTATCCTAAAATATATATGCACCCAATACAGGAGCACCTAGATTCATAAAGCAAGTCCTTAGAGACTTACAAAGAGACTAGGACTCCCATACAATAATAATGGGAGACTTCAACACTCCACTGTCAACATTAGACAGGATCAACGAGACAGAAAGTGAACAAGGATATCCAGGAATTGAACTCCATCTCTGCAGCAAGCAGACCTAATAGACATCTATAGAACTCTCCACCCCAAATCAACAGAATATACATTCTTTCAGGCACCACACTGCATTCTCTACTCCAAAATTGACCACGTAATTAAAGTAAAGCACTCCCTCAGCAAATGTACAAGAACAGAAATTATAACAAACTGTCTCTCAGACCATTGCAATCAACCAGAACTCAGGACTAAGAAACTCAATCAAAAAACCGCTCAGTAACTACATGGAAACTGAACAACCTGCTCCTGAATGACTACTGGGCATAAATCTAAATGAAGGCAGAAATAAAGATGTTCTTTTTTGAAACCAATGAGAAATGAAAGATACAACATACCAGAATCTCTGGGACATTTAAAGCAGTGTGTAGAGGGAAATTTATAGCACTAAATGCCCACAAGAGAAAGCAGGAAAGATCGAAAATTGACACTCTAACATCGCAATTAAAAAAGAACTAGAGAAGCAAGAGCAAAACACATCTGAAAAGCTAGCAGAAGGCAAGAAATAACTAAGATCAGACAGAAACTGAAGGAGACAGAGACATAAAAACCCTCCAAAAAATCAATGAATCCAGGAGTTGGTTTTTGAAAGATCAACAAAATTGACAGACCACTAGCAAGACTAATAAAGAAGAAAAGAGAGAAGAATCAAATCGACACAATTAAAAATGATAAAGGGATATCACCACCGACCCCACAGAAATACAAACTACCATCAGAGAATACTATAAACACCTCTACTAAATAAACTGGGAAATCTAGAAGAAATGGATAATTTCCTGACACTACTAATTTTCCCAAGACTAAACTAGGGAAGAAGTTGAATCCTTGACTAGGATAATAGGCAGGCTCTGAAATTGAGGCAACAATTACGCCTACCAACCAAAAAAAAAGTCCAGGACTGTGATGGATTCACAGCTGAATTCTCTACCAGAGGTACAAGGAGGAGTTGGTACCATTCCTCTGAAAACTATTCCAATCAATAGGAAAAAGAGGGAATCCTCCCTAACTCACTTTATGAGGCCAACATCATCCTGATACCAAAGCCTCTGGCAGAGATACACTGAAAGAGAATTTTAGACCAATATCCCTGATGAACATCGATGCAAAATCCCCACAAAATAATTGGCAAACCGGATTCAGCAACACATCAAAAGCTTATCCACCATCATCAAGTGGGCTTCATCCTGGGATGCAAGGCTGGTTCAACATTTGCAAATCAATAAACATAATCCAAAGCATATAAACAGAACCAAAGACAAGAACTACGATTATCTCAATAGATGCAGAAAAGGCTTTGACAAAAATTCAACAGCTCCTTCATGCTAAAACGCCAATAAATTCGGTATTGATGGAACGTACCTCAAAAATAATAAGAGCTTATTTATGACAAAACCCACAGCCACATCATACTGAATGGGCAAAAACTGAAAAATTCCCTTGAAAAACTGGCATTACATTAGGGATGCCTCTCTCACCACTCCTATTCAACATAGTGTTGGAAGTTCTGCTAGGGCAATCAGGCAAGAGAAAGAAATCAAGGGTTCAGTTAGAAAAGAAGAAGTCAAATTGTCCCTGTTTGCAGATGACATGATTGTATATTTAGAAACCCCATTGTCTCGGCCCAAAATCTCCTTAAGCTGATAAGCAACTTCAGCAAAGTCTCAGGATACAAAATTAATGTGCAAAATCACAAGCATTCTTATACACCAGTAACAGACAAACAGAGAGCCAAATCAGGAAATGAACTTCCATTCACAATTGCTTCAAAGAGAATAAAATACCTAGGAATCCAACTTACAAGGGATGTGTAAAGGACCTCTTCAAGGAGAACTACAAACCACTGCTCAGTGAAATCAAAGAGGACACAAACAAATGGAAGAACATACCATGCTCATGGATAGGAAGAATCAATATCGTGAAAATGGCCATACTGCCCAAGGTAATTTATAGATTCAATGCCATCCCCATCATTACCAATGAGTTTCTTCACAGAATTGGAAACCGTTTTAAAGTTCATATGGAACCAAAAAGAGCCCGCATTCCAAGACAATCCTAAGTCAAAAGAACAAAGCTGAGGCATCAATGCCTGACTTCCAACCATACTACAAGGCTACAGTAACTAAAACAGCATGGTACTGGTACCAAAACAGATATAGACCAATGGAACAGAGCAGAGTCCTCAGAAATAATAATTGGCCACATCTACAGCCATCTGATCTTTGACAAACCTGAGAGAAACAAGAAATGGGGAAAGGATTCCCCATTTAATAAATGGTGCTGGGAAAATTGGCTAGCCATAAGTAGAAAGCTGGAAACTGGATCCCTTTCCTTACCCTCTTACGAAAATAATCCAAGATGGGATTAGAGACTTAACAAGTTAGACCTAACACCATAAAAATCCTAGAGGGAAAAACCTAGGTAGTACCCATTCAGGACATAGGCATGGGCAAAGATCACTGCCTAAAACACCAAAAAAGCAACGGCAGCAAAAGCCAAAATTGACAAATGGATTCATTAAACTAAAGAGCTTCTTGGCCAGCAAAAAGAAACTACCATCAGAGTGAACAGGCAACCTACAGAATGGGAGAAATTTTTGCAATCTACTCATCTGACAAAGGGCTACAATATCCAGAACCTACAAAGAACTCCAAACAAATTCCATAAGAAAAACAAACAACCCCATCAAAAGTGGGCAAAGGATATGAACAGACATTTTCAAAAGAAGACATTCATACAGCCAACAAACACATGAAAAAAAAATGCTCATCATCACTGGCCATCAGAGAAATGCAAATCAAACCACAATGAGATACCATCTCACACCAGTTAGAATGAAGGATCATTAAAAAGTCAGGAAACAACAGGTGCTGGAGAGGATGCGGAGAAATAGGAACACTTTTACACTGTTGGTGGATTGTAAACTAGTTCAACCATTATGGAAATAGTATGGCGATTCCTCAAGGATCTAGAACTAGATGTACCATATGACCCAGCCATCCCATTACTGGGTATATACCCAAAGGATTATAACATATAAAGACACATGCACACGCATGTTTATTATGTACCATTCACAATAGCAAGACTTGAATCAACCCAATGTCCATCAGTGACAGATTGGATTAAGAAAAATGTGGCACTTATACACCATGGAATACTATGCAGCCATAAAAAGGATGAGTTTGTGTCCTTTGTAGGACATGGATGCAGCTGGAATCCATCATTCTTAGCAAACCATCACAAGAACAGAAACCGAACATCCCATGTTCCTCACTCATAGGTGGGAACTGAACAAATGAGATCACTCTGGACTCAGGGAAGGGGAACATCACACACCGGGCCTATCATGAGGAGGGGGAGGGGAGGGATTGCATTGGAGTTATACCTGATGTAAATGACGAGCTGATGGGTGCAGCACACCAACAAGGCAATGGGCATATGCTATGTAACAAACCTGCATCGTTATGCATACGTAATTTACAACTTACAGTATAATAATAATAAATAAATTTAAAAAATAAAAAATAAAAAATAAAAAAAATTAAAAAAAAATAAAAAAATAAAAAAAATTAAAAAAATAAAAATAAAAATAAAAAAACTATATATATATATACACATACATATGCATATATATATACATACACACACACACACACACACACACACATATATATGGTTTGTAAAACAGAACAGGTAGTCTCAAAAGTGAGTTTCCAGATGGGAGCTTTAAGAGTGGCCAGTCTTTGAGCGTGACTTTAGACTGCACATCTGAAATAACTGAATTTAATTTAAAAATATAGGCAGATGTTTTAGTCAGCTCAAGCTGTTATAACACAATACCATAAACTGGGTGGCATAAGTAACAGTAATTTCTTTCTCAGAATTCTGGAGGCTAGGAAGTCAGAGATCAAGTGCCAGCAAGTTCTGTTCTTGGTGAGGGCCCTCTTCCTGGCTTGCAGACACTCATAATCTCTCTGTGTGTTCACATAACTTCTTTGTGCACTTGCTGAGAGAGAAAGCTCTGGTGTCTCTTGCTTTACTTATAAAGACACGCATCCTATTATGGAGACTCCACCCTCATGACCTCATCTTAACCTAATTAACTTCCCAAAGGCCCTGCCACTTTGGGGGTTAGGGCTTCAACGTATAATTTTTTCTTTTTTTGAGATGAAGTATTGTTCTGTCACCCAGGCTGGACTAGAGTGGCACGATCTTGGCTCACTGAAGCCTCTGCCTCCTGGGTTCAAGCAATTCTCCTGCCTCAGCCTCCCAAGTAGCTGGGATTACAGGCACATACCACCATGTCTGGCTAACTTTTGTATTTTTTGTAGAGACAAGATTTCACCATGTTGGCCAGGCTGGTCTCAAACTCCTGACCTCAAGTGATCCACCCACCTTGGCCTCCCAAAGTGCTGGGATTACAGGTATGGGTCACCGCACCCAGCCCAATATATGAATTTGAAGGGGATGTAAACATTCAGTCCACAGCAGTCAGTGTTCAAATAAGAAGACACATGAACAATGTGATGGATTAGGAAGTCTAGAGATGGAACCAAATAGATACAGGAACTTGGATGTAAAGGTGGAATCTTTTATTACTATGGGAAAAGACGGACTGATTAAAAAATAGTGTTGGGACAACTGGTTAACCATCTGGATAAAATATAAATGAATCTAGTCCTCATATAATATAACAGGAAAAAAAATTATCCCAGATTCAAACGCAAAAAGATGAACTCTTAAAAACTATTAGAGGAAAACATGGGGGAATTTTTGTATAACGTTGGAGTGAGCAAGGTCTTTCTGAGTTGAAATGAAGAACCCATAAAAGAAAAGGATGAAAAATTTAACTACATAAAAATCAGACTAAAGTCTCTACATGGAAAAATGTACAATAAACAAAATAACACTTTGGAAGGCTAGAGCAAGAGGATTGCTTGAAGCCAGGGGTTCAAGACCAGCCTGAGCAACATAGTGAGACCCCCATCTCCACAAAATACAAAAAAAAAAAAAAAACTGAAAAACTAGCTGGGTGTGGTTATATGTGCCTGTGGGCCCAGCTACTTGGGAGGCTAAGGCGGGAAGATTGCTTGAGCACAGGAGGTCAAGGCTGAAGTGAGCTATGATCATGCCATTGTGCTCTAGCCTGGGTGACAGAGCAGAAACCCATCTCTAAAAACAAAACAAAAACAAAAAATCCCAAGTAACACAACAGCAACAATAAACAAATGACAAACTAGAAGAAAAGTTGTCAGCGGCATCACAATGCACAAATCTCCTTGGAAAAATCAATAAGAAGAATAATAACGTAATATAAAAATGGACAAATGATGTAAACAAGATAGTTCACAAAAAAGGAAATATAAATAGCTTCAGAAGTTATGAAAAGATGCTCAAACACACTCATAACTATACTAATATACTATTTATTTTTACCTCTCAGATTTAAAAACAACAACAGACTACTCACTGTCTATTGACAAAGCTACAGGGAGCAGGCACGCTCATACCTTAATTGTCGAGGGTAGATTTGGTGCTCCCCTGCGGCAGAAAACTTGTCAATATTCATCAAAATTGTGACTGCCTACTCTACGTTGCCTAGTTATTCAATTTTAAGATTTTATCCTATAGAAACACTTGCTCCCTTGTGAAATGATGGGCATACCAGGCTATTCACTGAAGCATTATTTGAAATAGCACAAGATTGGGCACAACCCAAATGTACAACAGGAGAGGATTGGTGAAATAAATTATATCATGTACATTCAATAGATGTAAAAATAAATGAGGCAGATCTCCATCTACTGATATGGTAAGATCTCCAGGATATACTTTAAAGTGAAAAAAGTACTGAGTAGACTATTGTGTACTCATTGCTATCTTTAGGATGTAGAACTGACAATGTATACTCATATTTGTTTGTATATACATAAAGAATTAGGGAATGACTCCATGATATACATTTTTCACATTTTAACATCTGTGAAATTGAAATGTCTTCCATTATGTGTCATTTTAGAATTACAATTAGCCATATTATTTTCTTTCTTAGTGGTACATAAAATAACGATGCATCTTAAAATGGATGACATCTTAGATTTGTTGAAATACAGTAATAAATGTAGTTACCTATGGTGGGGGAGACTGGAAAAGGGATGAGGAGGAGCCTCTTCATTTATATGCCTTGTAATGGTTTTTATTTGAGCCATGTTAGTTTATGCCTACTCAGAAATTGAATAAATAATAGTCATAAAAATAAGGTAATAGAAACTAATATGTAAGTGGACAATAGATTATTTCCTGGGGTCTATGTCCTCCTGCAATACTGGTCTAAGTAAGAGATTCAGTTCTAAGATATTAAAATGTGCCACAAAGTGCCCAACACCTAGCATGTGCTAGTCAATGAGACACAACAGCTGTGTGCTGTGTTGACCTGGGTCCTCCTGGGAAGCTATTTACTCCTTGGCATCACACCTGGTTTGACCAGCAGGCAGAACATATTATTTCTGCAGATGAGACTAATGCAACTTTAGTTTGGGAACCCAAAAGACATTGTGTCATCATAAAGCCTTATGAGAGGTGGGGACACACCATTTAGGCATCTACTGTGACCTAGTAGACATTTTCAGAGCTCTCAGACAAAAATCAATGCTTGGGCAAACACAGAACTGAACCAAGATCTTGCTTTGACTTTTTTCTGCCTTGAGAAGACTACATAAGCTCCATGTTAGAAATATTTTTCTTTTTGGTATGTATTTTAGTAGTAAGGATAATTGCTCCTCTTTCCCTCTTCCCTACTTCCACAAACCTTTTCAGCCTCTTCTGGGTTAAATGTATTTTCTGGGTAAGATGTTGGCAAAAAGCAGGGTAATAAATGCCACAGGAAGGGCCAGGTGGATAGTATTCTGACTTGTGTTCCAAATACTTTGTAATGAAAAATAGAACCGGGAGAAATCCCAGCAGATCTTTCTTTTTGTGAAAGAAAAGGTTCGTAGCTTTATGGAATGCCTAGTTTAGGTTCAAGAAACCAGGATTTTAGTTTCCGGTTCTTCAGTAAACAGCTGCATGATTTCTGGGTATTGTTTTAGTGGTTCTTTTGCTCAGTTTCCTTATCTGAAAAATGAATGTGCTAGTACCTTTTCTGCTTTTCTTAAAGGACCATAGAGAGAATATATGTCATAGTGGTTGGGAAGACATTTAAAGATAAGTTTATCAAAGTGCTACAGGTAGAGGTAAGGTTCTATTTTTGCCATAATTTTAAGGGGATTTGTGTTGAGCAGCCATTTGATGGAGACTGGTCATGTCTCAGCTAGAGAGGCCTCTTTCCCAACTGCACTGTGTGACAGTTAGGAAATATCTCTGAACAATGACAACTGGGAGCAGGGAGGGGCTAGGCCTGTCACCATCTGAGGCAGTAACAACAACGGCCAAATGTTCTTTACAAAGTACTTTCTCACCTTTTATACCACATCATCCTCTCAATAGCCCTTTGAGGTAGGAATTAGCACTATCATTCCTGTATTGCAAATAAAGAATCTGAAACTGGGAGCTGAGCTGGAATTTGGGCCTATGCTTCTGCAGCTCAAAAGCATGTGTTCTTCTCACAACACTGTTCTGTCACCTGTATCCTCTACTCTAAACTAATCTCAGCAACTTGTTGCAGACACCACAGAAAGCTGGAGCCTGAACTACTCTGGGACCAGGAATAGAAACAGGGAAAGGAAGAGGGCATGGAAACTTTTTCTACTTGTAACACAGGCTATTAGCACACATGTGCTAGGACAAATGGTAACCATCTGGAACTGAAGCCACAATAGTCATTGCTGAAATTCAGTCTAACAACAATGTACTCAGGTTAGATAGCATTGTATTGCCCCAGTGCCCTAAAATTCTGCCTTTGGGGAGAATGACTTTGGCAAATGGTGATTAAAAGTAGCAGTATATCTGTTGACACACAGAATAAAATGTTAGTTGACATATGGGGCCATGGTACTAGCTGACCTTAAGGTCAACATTTAATGCCTTCAGGCAGATTGTGTCCTAATCTTATAATACATGGCATCATTAATAATCTGGCCATGCAGGATTATGCGAACAAAAGGGACACCCACAAAAGGAATCAACTCAGTTCCACAAATCAGGTGTCCCTAATGAAGAACCAGATAACCAGTTCCAGCTGGTGGTGGTTAGAACTAGATTGAGGATAGACAAACTACAGTCCTTGGGCAAAATCTGTCCTCTGGCTTATTTTTGTAAATAAAGTTTCATTGGAACACAGCCATACTTATTCGTCATACATTGTTTGCTTTTATGCTACAATGGCAATGTTGAGTGATTCTGACAGAGGCTATATGGTCTGCGAAGCTGAAAATATTTTTGATTTAATCCTTTACAAAAAAAATTTGCCAAACTTTATTCTGTACAATGAATGTACAGGTGATCTTGAACTTGTGAGCATAGCCAAAAGCCTTGGGCATGTCCTCTGCTGGTGAGACACCAGAAAAGAAAGAGAAGGATAATAGAAATCTCTAGATAACCATATCCAGAGAAATGCTCCAAGAGGCCTGGTTCCAGGGGATAGGGGGCAACAATCCTATGGATTCAAACATCAGGGAGCCCAAACCATGTGCATATAGTATTTCCGTTTTAGTTAGGTCTTAAGAGCCTCAGAGACCCAGCTAACCACTCAGTTGGCTGCCCTCTCTACTAACTTTATAATGCTTGAATAAAACTTGAATAAAAATGACCTTGTTAGCAGGTCATTGTGAGTGATGTCCCTGGAGGCCTTCAGGCCTCTCTTGGATAGTTAAGTGGTTCTCAAAGCCCTGGAGGAACCTCTTGAACCAGGAACCCAAACTAGTAGATCTTGAGGGAACCTCAGAGATCATCTAGGCCAAAAGAATGGAATGGCTTATACAGAGGCTCACTATGAGTTAAGTGATGAAGTCTTCCAAATCCCATTCAGGTGCATCCCATCATGCCCTGCAACCTAACATCAATCCATGGCACACTGTCTCAAATACCCAGTGGGCCAATGAAGTGTTTATAAGTTCAGTATGACTTATTCTTTATGATCCTGACCTGCTAGTTAGAGATGGCTGTTTGAGGGAAGCCATAAGCCTGCAGTTATTCCTGGAGCTCAGTTTCTTATAAGAGGTTCATTAATCAGTTCTCACACTGCTAATAAAGACATACCGGAGACTGGGTAATTTATAAAGGAAAGGTATTTAATGGACTCATGGTTCCACATGGCTGGGGAGGCCTCACAATCATGGCAGAAGATGAAGGAAGAGCAAAGGGCATCTTACATGGTGTCAGGCAAGAGAACGTGTGCAGGGAAACTACTCTTTATAAACCATAAAATCTTGTGAGACTTATTCAGTACCCATAAGAACGGTATGGGGAAAACTGCCCCAGTGATGCAATTATCTCCACTTGCCCCCGCCCTTGACATGTGGGGGTTATTACAATTAAAGGTGAGATTTGGATGGGGACACAGCCAAACCATATCAAGAGTTAAGGGGATAAGGAGAGTTGTGAGAAAGCCTTTGTGGACAAATGAAAGAAGAATGAAGGAGCTATCTGTGATGATTGGTGTATGGCTCTTTCATGAATGACTAGAACAGTAAACTTGGGTCAGATCCAGTGGTGCAGAAGCCAGGACAAGTAGCCAAGACAAGGGGGAAGAAAAGAAGCACATCCCAAGAATGCTACCAGGGTCTACACCCATGCATAAGAAATCTTCCAGATTAGCATCAGCATCTCAAGTCAGGGTCACTAAGTAGAAATAAGGACAACCCAGGAAAGGGAAGACGTTCCATTATAAATGCTGGGACAGGATTGAAAGGCTAAGGTAATGACAACAATGTGAGGCATGTTGGATTAGAGATTCCACGTGTTAATAACATACCAACTCTCCTATAATAATGATCATAGTGCAGGCTCATAGGATTCCAGAATGCCAGTGTTTTTTTGAAGGAGACACTGTAAAAGTCTGGAAGAAATATGTGTAACATTGGTTTACATAAAGACTACTATTGCTATAAATATGTAGAAAGATAACCAATTGTAAACACAGACTCTCCAGTCAAGGAGTTTCAAGGTAGCTACAGAACTGCCTAGGAGTTGTGAGGGGTAAATGATTGAGTGCCACATTTCGTTCAGTGATAACCTAGGCACCCACAAACAAACACAAGGTCAGGTCAGTAGAAGACCTCAGCTGCATGGTGAACCAAAAGACAAAAAAGCGGATTAAGGAAGACCTTGAGAATAGGGTTTGAAGGTGCCCCACTGAATGTGGAGCTAACCTTAGCTTTCCTCACCATAGGTCAATTTGAAAATCTGGCCACCCCTCTAGATCATGGGTCTTTGAGTAAACGAGAGAGAATTTGTGTTCTCAGAAATAAAATCCTGAATAACTTTTATGTTAAAAATCGGTCTAGCTTGTCTTTGGCGTTTGTTCTAAGGCAGTTGAACAAATTTTATTGCCTGCCTTTGGGCACTGTACTTTGTGATAGATACTAGGTGTATGAAGATTAATCAACAGTCACTTTCCTCTAGGGGTTTCTTGCTTAATAAAGGAAACCAACACATAAACAGACAATTTTAATATAATTTAGTAAGATCCAGAGAGTTAAGGGAGCAGAGGTGAGCTATATGGTTCAGGATAGGATGTTATAGAAGCTTCTGGAAGGAGAGGATACTTGATTCCTCAGTGTGGTCAGTAATGAAACAGTGGGGCAGGAGGAAAACCAGGGACATGGAAACCAAGATAATGGAGAGATTCAAGAAGCAGTGAAAAGACAACAGTGTCAAATACAGCAGATAAGGACAAAAAGGTGCTTTGTTGGATTTGGAAATGAAGAGGTCATTGACGATCTTAAAGATAGCATGTTTCAGTGAAACAAGAGTGGATTCCAAGAGCCAGTAATGAGGACTGAATGGAATTGAGGAAGAAGAAACAGGCAGCATAGACTAACTTCTGAAGGATTGTGACTG
Organism: Papio anubis; assembly: GCF_008728515.1. Classification (NCBI taxonomy): domain Eukaryota; kingdom Metazoa; phylum Chordata; class Mammalia; order Primates; family Cercopithecidae; genus Papio; species Papio anubis. The sequence continues at coordinate 106,548,062 of NC_044996.1, read as the reverse complement.
GGAAGGGAAAGAGAGTGATGAAGTGATTGACAATGGTCAAAGGAAATTAAAGGGAGGACTGGTGTGTGTGTGTATGTGTGTATGTGTCTGGATTAGAGGGATATTTATCATGTCTATGGTCTGAGGAGAAAGTGAATAGAAAGAATGCAGTGTCAGAAAAAAGAAGTGGGGTGAGTGACAGAGCTGTTAGGGAGTAACTGGCCTTGAACAAAAGGCTAACCTCATTCTCTGAGATCAGAGGTGGGACTGAGGAGGGGTGGGTGCCATGCAGTTAAGCCAGTAGATGAGAAAGGGTGGTGGTGGGTGCAAACCTCCATGGCTTCAAGTTTTATCAATTTGTAGAGGCACTGACATCTTCAGCGAGTCCAGGCTGTGGAGGCTGGGCCGGAGGCCCGAGAAAAGCAACATAGGCCTGAAATGTCCCTGAGAGGAATGAGAACAATGCTAAGCAGGGACCAGCTATGTGAAAGTCAGAGCTTTCCGGGGTCCCCAGGCACTGTGGTGTGGTGATGGCACTGCTTTGCATGTTTCCTTCTCTGTCAGGGTCACCCCATGATGTATAGCTCTGCTGTTTGTGATTATGCACTTGACTTTGCAATCATTGGTTCTGTGTCTCCTTGGGGAAGGAGAGCATCCCTAAGATTTTAGAATAACCGGGAGGCTAGCCAGTAGGGCAGAAGGTGGAGTTGGAGAGATATCCTGACTCCCTACAATCAAGGTTGGGCACCTAATTAATCCTGCCATTCTTCAGAATGGCTTTGCCCTTACTTTACAAAGGTTTGTTCCAGGCCATGTAGCAAGCCAGAGTGAGAGTCCTGCATAGAGTAGAAACCTCTACTACAGCCTTTGTCCCCTACAATGGCTCAGTTGCACCCACTCCTTCCCAGTTTAACAGCCCAGCTGAACTGTCTGCCATATTTCCTGGCCATCCCTGAATGCTGTGAAGCTGTCCATGCATGGTTCAGTTCCACCCTCTTCATGACCTCAGGCTCACAGACATCTTGACTGTTCCCACTGCAAACTCCATTCCTGTCCTAATGCACTTCACTTGAATTCAGTGCAATCACTGTAAGTTTTATTTTTTACCTTCTCTTGACATTTATTATCTACTGCTTTTCATTTCTAGTTTTTCATGATAGTTTATCTTATCCCCCTCTCCACCCAACAAAACAGTGACCCTGAAGGCATGAGGGAATCTTGCACATTTTGTTTTGGCATTCCCCAGCACCAACCCAGAGTTGCTGCTAAATAATTACTGGTTTATTTGGCTGAACTGATGGATAAAGGAGGTATGAAATGTGCTTTGCCTTGGAGTAAGCTGGTTCTTTTCTGATCCCGGGATATCAGAGTTTTGAGAGCAACCTCCCTCTTGGGTAGAGCCAGGGAAAAAGTTACCAATAAACATGACTTTCTTATTGAAAAATGTGTTACTGGTGATTAACAGCTGCTGGTTAGTATTTCCTGATTGTCTGAGACACGGTGCAGGAGGGCATTTGGAGAAGGATGTGGGATGGAAATCTGTACCTCTGTAGCTCTCAGGTCTCCTGCATACCCCTCAGCCACCCACTCCTCCTGAATCTTGTCCTTGCTTCCAGACACTCATTGTTGCAGATTATGAGGGCTGCCAGTCACTTAAGTGGCCCCACAAAGCAGAGAGCATGGTGACCCAGCACACTGTCTGCTTGCACATGAAGTGTCCTGCTACAATGGCAAAAAAAAAGATTTTACTTTTTTCCTTCTGATTTATGGAGCAGGATAAAAGATCATGTAAGTAAGAATTACAGAGATAACTAGTATTCCTTCTTGGGTTTTATTGGAGACTTTTCAAGATTTGTGCTTTGTGAACTTTGGCTTCGTCTGCTGAATTAGTTGCACCTGGTTACAGGGCCAAACCATGGAGATTGGAAGGCTGAACTCTTTAAATGTTGATCTAAAGAAAGCGCTTCCTGGGATTTTCAGTGGTGGAACATTACTGGATGAGTAATGGTCTTGAGCATTCTTGTTTGATGATGTAAGATGTTTAGTCTCAAAACCGGGACAAATCAAAAGGCCATTTCATTGCCTCTTGTGGGTGAGATGTGAATTAAAATCATGGATTTTCTAATTCACTTAAGGCCAGACTATCCTTCATTTTAAGCCTTGATGTGCTTGCATTTATCTTGGTTTCTTAGGTTGTTTCTCACACTACAAAAAAAACAATGTAACACTTGGGCAGTGCGAAAAAGGTTTCAAGGCATTTTTGTTGTAAAATCTAAAATTCTGTTTGTTTGTCCTAGCTCCATTCCAGGCCACATGCCAGGTACCCTTTACATTATACTAGACAGGTCTCTTATGCCAGCCCTTCCAAAATACCACCAAATGCCACCAGTGTTAGAGCACGGGGTCATGTATTTTAAATAATGAGAGGACACCTAAAGGGTAGGAATGGCAATATGCTCACTTTCACCACCCTAAGGGCTCTATCTCCTAACATTGAATTTGTGGATTCCAGAGCAGTGGTTTAGTTCTGTGATGGTTTAGTTCTCACTTAACCTATCCTCTCAGATGCCATCAGATTCTGAGATTCACATTCTCTTTACTTGAGACTAGACCCAACTTCTTGATTCTGCATGGAATCACTTGAGTAGCAACTGCTGGTCTTTCTGTAACCACAGGAACCTCTTTTGGACTATTTTGCAGGCGGGACGGCCTTCATGCCAAAGATCCTGTACTATTATCTTCACAAATATGTTCATACTTATCAGGTCATGTGTCTCATATTTAAATTGCAATATATGGCCATTGAAAGCACAAGACAGCAACAAAGTCACATTTTTTTCAACTCTAATGTACAACAGTGATTCTCAAATGTGAAGACATCTGCAAACCACCTGGGCAAAATGCAGATTCTGGCTCAGTAGGTCTGGGAAAGGGCCTGAGACTGTATTTTTAACAAGCACCCAAGGGGTACCACACATAGATTCAGTCTCCCTGAAGTACGTGTTTAAAACCAGACCCTAAATATGTATTTTAAATTTGGCAGGGCAAAACTATCTGGTAGTATTTGGCTTCTGATCTAGCCTCACAGCTCCTTCTTAACTCTCAGTTCATCCACTTCTGACCCTACAGGACTTGAGTTATTTGGCTTTTAATTTCAGGAGACAGGAACCTTTGGGATCTGCTTATTATTAGTGCTTGATGAATGCTGTTTGTTAGTACTGGACCTGATTATGATAATCCTTTGAATGTTAGGTTCTAAATCTGTCTTTCAAACATAACAACAACTAACTAATTTCTGTCCTGTCTCACCTCCATTCTCTCGGGCCCCCCAAGGCCTTTCATTAGGCCACACCATTTACTTGGTTTTAGATTTAGCTAGTATCTGTACATGTTAAGACCTTCTTCAGCAATTCACCTGCTTCCCAAGTTTGGGCTGTTCCCACTTAATCCAACGTGGAATCATAGCAAGTCAAGAACAAAAGGGACATTGGAAGCCAGAACCCTTGTACATCATTTTGGAGCTTCCTTTGGATTTCTTCAGATGACCTGGAGTGCTCCTGTCTCATGAAGCAGCCTGTTCCATGGTTGTGATGCTCTGATTGAGAGAGATTTCTTTAGTATTTTCAGCCACACGTTACCTCTCTGTAATTTTTGCTGTGGTTTTGCCTTCTAGAATTAACCCCTCTTTTACAATGTGGTTCTTTTATGGTTCTTCAACCCATTAAAAGCTACTCTTGTGACTCTCTGTTTCTTTTCTCTAGGTACAAGTGTCCCATTTATTCATCTATTTATCGTATATCGAAATTTCCTGACCTCTTACTCTCCTGGTCACTAGGCTCTGACATGCTCCAGTTTGACAATGTCCTCCTTTCCCTAGTTTCTCTGCTGTGATCTGGCCAAGTCTGGTTCTGAACATCTATGTTGGCAGCCATGCTTTGCTGTTGACTCATATCAAGCCAAGAAATCCCCTGGAGCTTTTTGAAAGGGAGTTGAGTCTCCTCAACTTGTGCTGTTGACTATTTGAATCCAGCACAGATGTTTACACTTATCTTTAAAGATTTTACCTTGTTTCTTTCAACAATTCCTCCCATTTATTTAAGATCTTGAGTCCTGATTCTATCACTTGTTATATAAGGGCTTCCTCCCAGCTTTGCCATCCACACATATGCTAGGTACATCCTTTATAACTTCATCATTGGAGATAAAAATTGACTGAATGCTGGTCCCTATGGCCTTTCACTCAAACTATTTGCCACTTCTAAACTCTCACCCATGATAGTCAACTTGTCAACAGGAGACTCACATTCTACTGTGCCTTTCTGATCCTACCTGTCACCTGCCAGGCCAGCCTCTCATTCTTCTACCACCTGCTTTCCTTATAAAGTGAGAACTAAGGGCCTAGAATTTGGAAGTGAAAGGTCTGGAGACTGAGTATAAACATGCAGTAGGCTCTACAGTGAGGATTAGAAAGGGAAGGGGAAAGAAAAGAAGAGAGAAAGAGAAGGTGGCTGGGAAAGAAAGGGGAAAGAACTCCCATGCAGAGGCGGCTGAGAGGGGACCCTTTGACTTCTTGGCTGTGGTTGAATGTATGTGAGAGGTGAATGAGTATAAATCAGGACATGCTTGCATAACCAGTATGTAGACAAGCATAGCCTCTGACGTGAACAAAGCAAAACTTGATTGTTTGACTCTCTTCAGGGAGGGTAATCTTCCCCAAAATCAAATGCAACCTGAGCAAGTCTTATTTCTACTCATTGTTAGGTAATAGAAAGTCACAGCTGAGTAATTAGAATGTTCCATTCAACATGTGATAAGTCACAACTCCAAGCTTGGCTTGCCATTAAGTCTTCGCTGCCTGGTTCAGGTCTTTTTTAATCTGAAAGGCAGCAGTGAGGAGGTAGAGTAGAGGAGAGGAGAACTTCTTCTCTCTGCCTGTTCACCTCTTCCTCTATTTGTTAGCTGTCATTTTGTTGCAGCCACTAATGAAGCTTGGAGAGCGAGAAGAGGCCAGGAAGCAGATAGCTCTGACTCGGCAGTGACATTGCTCTTTTGGGGCCTCATTTTCAGATGATTAAAGCTGGGACCCTGGTTGTGGGCATGGAAGATGGATGAAGCCAACTTTTTCCCTCCTGAGGTGCACTACTGGCCCTTTCAGAGGTTCCCATGGCCGTAGATCTCTCTCCTATGGTTCTCTTGACCTCTGCCTGATATGTCTCCATAAGGCGTAGTGGCTTGGGACTACTCTTCAGCTAGATATCTGGCAGAACACCTCCAGTCTCTTTATGATGAGATGCCCTTGCACTACTGGTCAGGACTGAAGTCTGCTTCACATCAGCGCTCTCTCTTCTATAGCCACTTCTGACCTGTGAACCATACTCTCACATCTCTTGTCCCAACATACTCTGGGAATCCAGGGTCACCCCAAAGCAGCAGCCTCCACTGACTTGGCTGCCAAAGCATGTAATGGTCCCTCCCTCTCACCTAGATGACCCCAGGCAAGAGGCAAACTCTAACCCACAGTGTGCTTTAGCTTTTGTGGGTGTAAGTGAGTTCCCCTGTGGTTACTAACCATAGCGAATATACTGCAAAGCACCTTGAAGGTCCCTCACTGGTCTTGGGGTTACAGAGTAACACCCCAACCTCTTTTAAAAGCAAGAGAAGAGGGCATTCACTGCAGAGCTATGACTCAGTTCCAGTCTCCTCACATACAAGCCTCTCTTCCCACACTCTGACCATTTCTTGTATTTTCTAAATGGGAGATGGGGTTCAAGAGTTCTCAAGAATAGCCATTTAAGAAAGCAGTTTGATATTACCTCCTAAAGTCAAGCATTCACACATCTAGGTTTATTCCTAAGAGTAACCCTGGCATATTCAGTAGGAGACACATACAGGAATGTTCATAGCAGCTCAGTTCCCAACCTAGGGTTGTCAGATAAAACACAGGATCCCAGTTAAAATTTAATTTCAGACAAACAACAAATCAGGTTGTTTTTTCTGTCTGGTCTAAGTATGTCCCAAAGATTTCATACGCTATAGTTTAAAATTTTCATGTTTTAAGTTCAAATTTAATTCAATGTTCTTCATTTTTATTTGCTAAATCTGGCAACCCTATCCTAAACCAAATGCCTGTCAAAGGGTGAATGGAAGAAAAATTGTGGTATTTACACACACTGGACACATGCGGGAGTCTAAATAAATGAAAAACAACTACACAGAAAAATACAAATGAATTTCAGCAACATGAAATCTGAAAAAATAAGGCTCCAAAATATTACATACGGTATGGTTTTTTGTTGAAATTGGAAACAACTAAAATAAAATATTTCTATATTTTTAAAGGAATCCATCTAGTTGCAATAAAACTACATAAAAAGGAAAGGGAATGATGAATACATATATGATTCAAGATGATGATACATTTTCTCAAATGGGGAGAAAAGGGTATAAATTGATGGCGTGATGAAGTGTAGGCTATTAGCAAGGTTCCAAGATGCTAGCTTTTGTTTTGGGTAGCGGCTTTCCTAGTACTTAAGAGGTGTGCATAGACCAATGATGAGAGTATTTCATTAGCCGATGCTTACAAGTAATCCAATAATCTGCACCTGATATCCAAAAAGAAAATAAAAATTTAAAGAGAAATAAAAAGAAGAAACAACTGAGGTTGGGAGAATTCTATTATAGAAACATACAGTGTTTGTCTAGGCGGGAAGGAAAGCGATATTGGCAAGGAAGATGCCTCCAAGGAGGTAACAGCTGAATTGGCCCTTGAAGTATGAATAGAAATTCACTAGATGGAGAAGGAGGGCAAAACATTCCAGGAACAGCATGTCAGAAAGCAAAGCAGCACAACAGAACCTTGCCTTCTCAGAGAACAGGCTCAGGATGGTCACAGTCAGAAGTAGGTGACAGTGGCAAGTACAGAAGTCAGAGAGGTGGGGAGAAGGATAGGGTGTGGAAGACCTTATGTCCCCTGTCAAGGGGTGTGGAACTTATTATTGGGCCTCAGGGTGGGAAAACAGCAAAAGGATTATGCAGGAGGTTGTTATTGTGGATCCCCAGAACATTATTATACCAAAATGGGAAGTCTCTTGGCTTCACATATGCAAACTATTGATAAAACTGTTGCATATGGTGGAGGGTAGAGAGGGCAATGAGGCAGGTGCTAAAAAATCATAGCCTCATGGGCTTCATGGATGCTGAGTAAAAAATAGGCAAGGGATGGATTATAATTATGGTTCAAAATCATAGATACAGAATGGTTGACAGCTCTGAGAATAAAGATGGTTATCGATTTGGTGGGAAAGTGGGGAGAGCAGGAAAGGTTGGATAATTCTCCAAAGGGCAGTTCCAAGAAAAATTAAAAACCATTAATAAAGAAATATTAGTAGATTCCCTTTATGGCACCTCTGGATTTCTTGTGTATTGTCTGCATCAGCCACTCCTCTTCTCCCAAACCCTTAGAATTTGTTCTCTCAATTCATTCTGTTCCATGTAGCAAAGTGTACTGTGCAACTACTACTGAACGTCAGGTAGAATGTTGGATGCTGGAAACACCAAGAGAGATAAAATACAGTTCATCACCTTATTGGGATTACATCTGAGCAGGAACACAAACCATCAGCAAGTATCTATAATATATTTGAAAAGTACTAGAATAGATATGAGTTACTACACGAATATAGAAGGGAGAGCAATTGGTGCCACCTGCAGTGGGAGTGTCAGAGACAAGGTGGCATTTGAGTTGCATGAGCAAAAGTTCAAGGTTGAGCAAAAGTTGGACAAGCAGATAGGAGAGGCATGCAAAGCAGAGAGAACTGCAAAAGCAAAGGCCTGGAGGTGAGGCTGCCGGGAGGCTGCAGCCAGATTGGGACAGGCTTTCTAGATCTTGCTGAGAAGTTCAAACTTTGTTCTACATGCTGTGGCTCTTAAGCAAGGTGGGGTCAGGAGCAGATCTGGGTCTTTGGAACAAGCCTGCTGGCCATGTGTGGAGGATGGAATGAAGGGGTTTGAGGTTGAGGTCACAGAGAACAGTCAGGAGACAGCTGCAGGACTTGCCATGAGTCACAATGAGCCTATAGAAGGACTGTGGAGGTGGAGAGCCAGTGAGGTCGGGACCAGAAAAGGCCTTGGTTGTGGGGTAGGTTGCTACCCTCCCTGCCATCCACATGGGTGGGCTGTGTGAGATGGACAGCAGCCTGAGAAGAGGCCAGGAGTGGGAGTGGATTTGGGAAGGGCCTCAGTGACAGGAAGGGTGTTTCCACTGTGCAGCTGCCAAAAGAAACCTGTGACTCAGTGGATGGCATGTCTGATACCCAGAAACTTTATAGCCCGAGTTAGCCTGGCTCCTATCTACTTCCGTAAGTCAACACTGCTTCACAGGTGGGATGGCAGCCAATGGGTGGGGTCCATAATGCCTTTTCTCAAATTTAAATAGTGTCTACACCAACCGCAAGCCTATTACAGGGGAGTGCCTTTGTAGGAGGCACATGCCATGGGAAGATTGATGAAGAGCAGGAAAAACATCTTTTTTTAAGGCCTGCAATTCTCACACCCAATTAGAGTGATCTTGCTTGTGTAAGAATTGAGTTGTATCAGTCATTAATAATATCAAGGCAACTGCTGTTTAGAGAGGACCCACTATGTGCTAGAAGCTAGGTGATACACTCTTCCTCACTATCTGATTTATTCTCCACAGTAACCACACAAGGTAGTCATTTCTTGCTCCATTTTACAGGTGGAGAAGTAAGGCTGAGAGAGTCCTAATGGGTTGGTCATCAGACGGAGTTTAGAAATATTGTCCCTATTCCGACTGGTGATGGCCTTGCTTGGCATCTCACCAGTATATAGTTTTCTTTGTTAATGGCCAGGGCACTGATAGCAGTCATGCTATATGTAAAACATTCCCTTCCTCCCACACTGCGAAGTCCTTCTCTACAGCACAATCATTCCAAGAACGAGGTTTAATTGCAAGGTCTTTTTAAAACCTAGCCACCATGGGAATTGCATTCCTGAAAGACTAGGGCTGTGATGGTTTTCAACAATGCCTGGTGTTCTGTTTGCCTCGGCTCATGCTTAACAGTCCAGCAGTTAGAAGATGGAAAATAATTATTCAGTCTAGCCGGGAGATGGGGTGATAAAAGGAAACTTTGGGCTGCTGATTAAATTGTTTATTTATGCACAAGCTTGGCTATGTCTTCAGCATAATGTGCTGTAGGAAGAAGATAGGGATCTGTCCTCATGGAGAGACACTGACAGGGGTGACTGAAATCCCCACCTCTACTCACTCCCACAGCTCCCTCTCTGCAGTGCCCTGCATCTTCGTTTCCTGCTTGGCTCTGGATTTTGAGGACTTTGTGAGGCTGGGATTAGGCAGAGTAACAGAATAGTAGAGCTATTTGTCCAAGCTCTGCATTTTGCAAAAGAGAAAGCTGAGGTGAGAGAGAGGTTGTGATGGTGCTGGGCAGGGCAGAGAACGTCCTGGAGTCTGGGTTCCTTGATTTCTGGTCCTGTGTTCTTTACATTATTGCATGCTCACCCAAGTGTGTGTGCACCACCTTTACAAAACATCTTTTGCCTTTTACCCCTCGTGGTCCTTTTCTGCATTCTTCTCCCTCTGGCTTTTGAAACAAAATCAGCTGTCTTTAATCTCTTTTTTGTGCACTGTTTCTCTTTATTTTCTTCCTCCTTCCCTGCATTAGAGCATGTACAAATTGTACATAATGCATAATTTAAACCCTCAGTTTGCCTATATTTTGAGCGCATGCAAACTCAACTTTCTAGGGAAATACTAGACCAGTAGTCAGCAAACTACGGCCCACAGGCCAAATCTAGCCTGTGCCTGTTTTGGTAAATAAAGTTTTATTGGAACCTGGTCACTCTCATTTATGTATTGACTATGGCTGCTTTCATGTAACAGTGGCAGAGTTGAGTAGTTGCAACAGAGACTGTAGGGCCTACAAAACCTGATATATTTAGTATCTGACCCTTTACAGAAACAGTTTGCCAAGCCCCTGCACTAGAAAAAGATATTGCGACTAAATTCTAATTTAGGGCATTCCTGCCTTCAGAGAGCCCAGGCCTAACTTTTATGCCTGCAGAACAACAAAGACACAAGCTGTGTTTAAATTGAACCATTGAGAGCGTGAGGATTCACCAAGAATATTGTGATTCACTAAGCTAGAATTTTGTTTCTGAACTTTAATTTTTGATACTTTGAATGCTGAGGAGACTCAAATTTAGTTCCCTCTCCCACTTTTAAGTCTTTGATGACTCCTCTTCTGAGTTCCATATCCCAGACCCTCGCATCCAGGCTGGCCCTTCCTGCTGGTCCCGCTCTGCAACTTGAGGACTCCTGGCTCGGAACTGAACCACTTTGCTCCAGTTGAACCATACCTTTGCTCCAGTCATACATCTTGCAGGACAAAAGTTCAGAGGGCAGAATTTCCAGATCATAGTCTCCTATAGGGTTGCCTCAACTCATCTCACAATAAACGATAGTTCTTTCCAAGAAGTGCTATGAATTAAGACATTCCTTCTGGCATTTTCTTTCCTTCCTTTCTTTGCATTTTGCTTATGCTGATGTGGGTTCCTTTAGCTCCATTTAGATTTTGTCGATGCTCTCCTAAGCTCATGGAATTTTGGAGGAGATCATCAAGTCTAGCCCCTTTTCCACCAAGAGGAAGCTGAGGCCCATGGTGTGGTAGTCTTTAAAAGATGCTTTCTTTTCATGCTTCATTTCTTTGGTTGTAAATGAATGTTTTTCTTTTCTTTTTAAGTAATTTAATGTTTTTCCAGTTCCTTTTCTGAATTTACATCTGTCTTTATTGTATACGGTCTTTACTTCTCTTTCCCCTCCAGGTGCCTAAAAGTAGAGTCTGCAAAGGTTATATTTTGTGGAAAGCTCCCCACAGATCATAGTGCTCACATTTATTTGCTCAGAAAAATTCTCCTTAGGTTTTATTAGAGTTTTCTGGAATCACCTAGAAGGTGAATTCCTAGTGAAATGTTTGGGTTCAGATTGTTAATTGAATTGTGGGCAGCCTAAAGGTCTTTCTGCAATCTCCTGGAATTTCTCAGCCTGAATGTTAAAGATGGAGCATGGATCTTTGCCACCTGCAACTACCACTTAACCAGGTGACTGGTGCCAGTCCAGCAGCATGCTGGATCTGAGGTTTACCACCTGGGAAGACAGATGATAATGCTTCTCTCCTCCTGGCCTGGATAAGGGGGGGAAATGGCACAAGGTGCATGTGCTCAGAACATGGAGTTCCTCTTAGGATTAGGGCTAAGATGCTGGAGTCGTTCCAGCCAATGGAGACTCCCAAAGCTGCAATAGTATTACAGCTCTCTTGGCACCTCAGCACACAATGCGGGTAGACCTGGTACAGCATGCTTTCCTAGCTGGTTTTCAGATGAGTGAGAAAATAAGCTGCTCCTCGTATGGTGGATACCCCAAACAGTTTTCTTTAGGCCAACCCCTAGATGTTACAGGCAAGGAAACTGAGGCTTGATGTCAAAGTCACTGTGGTGGCTTTGTACTGTAGTAGCTAAGCTGGAACTGTGTTTCCCAGAATTCCTTTCTTTTTTCTCTCTGGTTGGAGTTGGTCAGAAGAGAAATTTGTGTGTAATTTGTAGGTGGAAGTGAAGCAGCAGTCATGCCTATGCTCTGATTGTCAGGAGAAGGGCTAGTGGGCACTGTTGCAGCTCACAGGTGTCATCACTGATCTGAAGGCTTACTTTGCTGATGTGGGTGACAGCCAGGCCTGCAACCTCTCCAGTCCCATCCAGGCCTCCTCCCTTGGCTTTCTGGGGTCCCAAGGCTGGGCGTGTGTGCAACTATGTTGGTAAAGGGCACTGGCCTAGCCTGCAGGTCACCTGCATCAGTAAAGTTGAAAATGGTGAGAAACTGATGGGGTTTTCGTCTGTCCAGGGTGGGTTCTAGTTTGTCCATGTTCTCCTCGATTTCATGTGCGTGTCTCCTTCCTGACAGCAAACTCTACTGTGTTCAGGCTCAAAGCTAGATGCAGAGCAACAGACCTACATAGACTGCTTAATCAGATTCTACACCTGTGGAAGGTCCAGTCCCTGTCATAAAGCCCTTATTCTAGACCTTCATGGTGGTTTCTGCTTCTCTAACTGAACCTTAACTGATACAGTCACACAGCCTTGCAGTGGAGCCCAGGTCCCCCAGGATTCCAGGAGAACAGGCTTCCTGCTTCCAGTGTCGCCTCTGCTTAGAGGCTCTGTCGGCATGGCACATTGCTGGTGTTGATAAATGCTGGAAAGCAAATGAGGAGGCCCTGGCCAAAGAAATCTTCTGGGTGCTCAGCCACAAACTTGTCATCAAAATGCCTGGGTCACCCCCTCAAGCCCCATCTCACACTGAGCAGGGTAGACACTGCTTGCATTACTCTTTGTGCCAGGGCATTTGAGTATGTAAGTATGATAGAGACCGAATCAATCTTAGATGCCTGAGCCAGAGATTCTGAGCAAAATCAGATGAGTCCAAGATGCAGTTCATTTTCTCCATTGGTTACTCCACTTTCTTGTGGGAAAAGGTGGTGGGGGAGGGTCAGGCAAACTTTCATTCGATCACTCTGTGTATGGTGAGATAGGAGAAGAAAGAGGGTGTTGTCTCTGCAGTAAGCCTGGGGGAGTTGGTGAGGGACACCTTAAGTCACCCTCTCTCTTTCTACGTGTCTCCATCTCCAAGACACACTATGAGGAGCCCTGCTCAGATGACGGTGGCAGGGAATTGTGTGGGAGACCCCATGGTCTTAGGTCCCCAGCACTTCAAAGCAGGGAGAATTCAACATCTCTCAGTCCTCTCACAGCATTCCAAGATTGCTGCTTGAGGTCTGAAGCCTGTCTTGTCTTTACAGCCACCCTCATTGAAATGCAGGTGAGCTAGGGACTCAGAGGGGTGGGGCATTACTCCTAGTTGGTTATTAATTAAACGGGACTATATCCGAGACTAGGTGTTAGTTAATGGAGAACTAAGGAGTCCTGTGAACCCTGTGAGGTGGCTACTGAGATCCCAGCCTGGCAGAGCAGGCTGATGGAGCAGTGAGGGCACCAGCGATAATGTTCTGTGATTCTCTACTGCACTCAGGACCTGCAGAGACACACTCAGCCTCTCCACTTCAGCTCCACTGGCTCCCATGGTGCACTTTGGCTCTACCAGGCATGCTCTTGCCTTAAGACATTTGTGCTCACTGTCCTCTCTACCTGGATCCCTCTTACCCTAGAGAGCCTTCTGACAGGTTTCACTCTCTCATTTCTTCACATCTTTGCTCTAAAGTAACTTCATCTTCAGGAACTTTTCCCTGACCACCCTACTATAAATTGCAACCCTCCCCACTCTTCATGCTAATATAGTCTTACTATAGTGGCCATTGCTGTCTACCTTCCTACGTAACTTACTAATGAGAAGGTAAGTGTCACTGGGGCAGAGATTTGCTTTATATGTGCTCTGGTGTATCCAAGTGGTGGCAACCTAGTGGGCACTCATTGTGGCCTTTGTCTTTCTTCACTCCACAGGACACCATTGGCACTGCATTCCCCATTGAATGATGCCCCCTGGAACACAGCTTTATAGACTTCAATGTGAATAGTGCCCCCTAGAATTGTGCAATTTGGCAGTACAGAGCCTAATATTTGTTGAAAAGAGGCCACAGGCGATCCACTCTCTCTGTTCATCTTCCTGATCCAGTGGCCTCTGAAATCCTTCTGGCGACTTCTAATTGTAAACCTTCTCATACTTGAAACCTTCCCTGTGTCAGGATGAGGAAGCTGGTATGAAGAGTGGGCTGATTCCGTTTGTTTGCAGTTTATTATCAAACTTGGACATCTTATTTCAGAGAGATATAAGAAAGGCACTTGATAAGCTGTCTGCAGCAGTTTCTCCTGAGGGGTCTGCCAAAAACGGCGTGGGATTTCAGGGTCTGGTTTTCTTTGCCTTCTCCAGGTAAGCTTGTTTATAAAGAGGAAACATTTGTGCCGCTCAGCAGATTTGAGAGACCCAGTGGGAATTGCTGTTTATTTGTCTTTTGATCACAAAGCCTGGGGTTTGGCTCCAAGGCTGAAGGTCTCAAGGCCTCTTTATCTCCTCCCCTTGAGACTTTAATCTCTCCTCTGACATTCCTTTGGCCCATGAGGTGGCTGGGGAGTTGAAGGAGGGGGAGTACTTGCAGGTGTACAAAGATTCCCTGGCCTGTCAGAGTATCTGTCCTTAGTCTGACCTCCCACCAGGGACTGTGATTCTTTTTGAGATCGGCTCTGGAGCCTAACCTCCCCCTCCCCTTTGTCCTACAAACAACCAAAAGGAAGAAACGACAAAGCCACCCACCCTCCCCCAACCCCCAGGCAACATTTATTTTGGGGAGCGAATCTTTTGTATTTGAAGCCACATCTTAGTATTTGCCTTTTATGGAATCCAAGAGGGGAAGCGAGGTGAAGGGTCGTGGCATTCAATTCGCTGGTTTTATAGATGATGACACAGCAGTCCTCAGGGCTTCTGGGGCCTGCCCAAATCACGCAGCCTCTCCATAAAGGTGGCTGGGCCAGTCCCCTGGTTGTGTGGCCTCCCCAGGTGGTTTTCAGGGCGCCTCTCAGCTCTGTGTAATGTGAGCTGCCCATGACTAGCCTTAAACCCCTGTGAGCAGAGACAATTTTCTTTGAATCAGCATGCACACCACGCAGCGTTCCCCACAGGGGGACATATTGAGAAAATGAAATTCAAATCACCCCTCTGGTACGCTTTTCACTCCCTTCTCTGATAACACACAGAGAGAAGCCCAATCTGTGGGTGATCAGGTGGGTTTTCACAGGGCCAGCCAGTAAGACCTATGAAGGCCACCCAGGCCCTTCTCCTGTCCCTAGGTGCTTCTGACAGGAGCCACAGAGAGCAGCCTAAGGCTGGGGACACAGACAAGCCTTCAGCCAGGACTTTGCTCCCTGACTCAGGGCTCACTTCCCCAAGTAGCTGAATAACATTTTAGGGTATATGGCTGCACCCATGTTCCACTCTCTTACTTGGCACTAGGCTGAATGAACACCTGGTGTTCAGTGACCTCGAGACACTGTGAACCTACTTTGAACTAACTTCGTAAAGCCATTCAGCTACACAGTAGATTGCATGCAGTCTGTCTTTTAAAAATAAATAAAAAGTCCTTAGTTTGGTGAAGTCATTTTACTCACGCAGAAAAAAATGTAGGCCGGGCGCGGTGGCTCAAGCCTGTAATCCCAGTACTTTGGGAGGCCGAGACGGGCGGATCACGAGGTCAGGAGATCGAGACCTTCCTGGCTAACACGGTGAAACCCCGTCTCTACTAAAAAATACAAAAACTTAGCCGGGCGAGGTGGCGGGCGCCTGTAGTCCCAGCTACTCGGGAGGCTGAGGCAGGAGAATGGCGTAAACCCGGGAGGTGGAGCTTGCAGTGAGCTGAGATCCGGCCACTGCACTCCAGCCTGGGCGGCAGAGCGAGACTCCGTCTCAACAAAAAAAAAAAAAAAAAAAAAAAAAAAAAAAAAAAAAAAAAAAAAAAGAAAAAAATGTAAAGGTAACCATGAAATTACAAGAACAAACCTTTGTGCTCTCTGGGTCTCTTGGAAAAAGAGGGCAGGCAGGGCTTGTGTGCACAAGGCAGGAGCTGCTTGTGCAGAAATGGAAATGCTCCCCCATCTTTCCTTCCACACTAAGTCGCTTCATTATATTTTCAGGCGAGCAAGTCATGGGTTCCTGGTGCGCGGTGCTGTCTTTTTCAATTAATGCTTTTCACAGAAGTTCAGGTTTTAAACATCTCCCCCTCTCTTCCCAGGTCTGTTACATTTCCCAGAATGGTTCCCAGTGCTGGAGATAATTCCTTTTCGGAGAACCTACATTTCTCACCTGCTGATTGCAATTAGCCACTACCAGCTGGGGCCTGGTGTGCAGCTGAAAAGCTAACAAGAAGTGGAGACCACGCGGAACCCAGACAGGGCATAGGATGTGCATAAATAAGCAACGGTGCCTGTGTTTATGAGATGCTCCTGTGAATTCAAGGCTTCCCCACCCTCTGCATAACTCTCCCTCTTCTGGCTTTGTGCTGCACACCCCTCCCCTAACTATATTTTTTGTCTCTGGTTTCGTAGCCTACACTTAACATCACAGTCACGAATTTACCACTAAGTACATTTTGTTAGGCAATAAACAGCCTTGGAAGAAAAATGAAATCTGACTAGGACTTCTGTTCTAATAATGTTTGTGAGCTGTGGTGGATTCAGGCAGGCCCCACATGCAGGTCTTAGAGCTAACCTTGGCTGTGGGGGCTGGCGGGGCTGGGAGAGGGCTCAGGGACCCCAACTCAACTCCCTTATTTTATGGGGGAGGATACTGAATCCCAGAATGGGAGCATGGCCTGTCCAAAGTCTTAAAAGGAAGTCACAGGACTGGATGAAGCCCATGTCTCCCGACCCCCAGCTTAGGGCTTTAAACACTGCTTTGCTTTCAAACATCACGGGCAGCAGATTGGTAGTTTGTGAGGAAGGCACCAAGGAGACTCCTGAGTGCTAGAAGGCAGTTTCTGTTGAACAATGTGGTCTCCAACCCTAGGCAATCTTTCTTTCCTTCCTCACGGACCAGGCATGTCCCCTGTGCCAACGTTGCACCCTTTTCATTCAGAGTTGATACCCATGTTTCCGTAGCTCACAGCTGCTGAACCCAAATCCCTACTTGCCGCCTAAGGGGAATGCTCTCGACCTTTAGAGCTGTCTTGGGTTTGTGCTGCAGGGAACAGCAGAGAACAGACACGCAAGCCGGGGGAACTTAGCAGCTGTCCCTGCGTGGTAGCTCTGCGGTGTAAATGGAGGGAGGCCAGCCTCGTGAGGTCTGTGGCTTCTGGTGCAATCATATCTACTGGCTGGGGATGAGCTGGATTTTTTCCAGCCCTCTCCACTCAGAGGATCAGCCATTCTATACCCAACTCAGCTTCCACCAGGAGAGGCCATCTTGAAGGATTTAGAGTCGGGGAGTTAGACTGGCTTCCAGGTAGCAAGCAGTAAAGAAATGTACCGGGACTTTGGACTCCAATTCTGGCTTTGTTCTGCGGTGGGCATGCCTCTCAGCCTCTGATTCCTTGTACGTAACATGGAGACTCATAATGCATAGTTCAATGGGCTTTTCTGAGAGGGTAAGGGAAGGAGTCAAAAATAGGTTTGCTATAAGTGTTCACTTTACTTCCCTCTAGTACTAATTTCTGTTTTACTGATAAGGAAAACTGAGGCCAAGGGAAGTAGAAATACTCTCCCAAGGCCACAGGCTTTTCTATTGTCTCCAGCCACCTGTTAGTCTCTGTCAGGCACTCGGGGAAAAAAAAACTGCAATGAACTTCACTAACACAAAATCCTTTCTCCAAAAATAAGTGGTTCTACATGCTGGCAAATATTTAACAATTAGCTGGGGGTTTGGAGGAGGAAAGGCGGGAGAAAGCTCTGCTTTGTAGGCTTGTTGATTTTTATTTTAAGAGAACTGTAAGTTCACATGCTGTCATAAGAACTGTTAATGAGAGATGACCTGTACCCTTCATGCAGTTACCTCCAATGGTAACATCTTCAAAACTATAATAGTGTTACAACCAGGATATTGACATGATATAATCCACGAATCTTTATATTTTCCCAGTTTTACTTGTACTCATTTGTGTGTATATGTGTGTGTATTTAGTTCTATACAGTTTTATCACATGTGTAGGTTCCTATGACCACTACCTGTAAATTCAGTCAAGATACAAAATAATTCCGTCACCACAAGAACCTCTCTGTTACAATCTTTACCTCCCTGCTGCTCTAACTCACCTTGTCATTGAACCCTGACAACCTCTAATCTGTCCTCCACTTATTTAAAAAATTTCATCAATTCAAAATGTTATATAAATGGAGTCACACATATGGAATCTTTGGCAGTTGTTTTTTCACTCAGCATAATTCTGTCAAATTTCATCCAACGTGTGTGTATCAATAGTTAATTCCCTTTTATCGTTAAGTACTATTCTATGGTATGAATGTGCCACAGGTTGTCTAACCATTCACCTGCTGAGGGATACCAAGGTTGTTTACAGATTTTGGCTCTTTTGTATAAAGTTACTGTGAATATTCATGTATAGGTTTTTATGTGCACAAAAATTTCCATTTATTTAGAGACTTGGCATTCTATCCAATAAGTGATTGCTGGATCTCACAGTGGTTACATGTTTAGTTTTGTCTTTAAAATGCTAAATTGTTTTCCAGAGTGACTGTACCATTTTATATTCTCTCCAGTGATGTACAAATGATCCAGATTCCCCACATCTTCACCAGCATTTGATATTGTCAGTATGCTTTATTTTAGCCATTCTGATAGATGTGTAGTGATATCTCATTGTGGCTTTAGTTCGCATTTCTCTAATAGCTAATGAAACTGAACATCTTTTCATGTGCTTGTCACCTGTTTATCCTCTGATGAAATGTCTCGTTACTTTTTTTTTTTTTTGGCAAATTGTCTAATTGGACTGTTTGTTTTTGACTATTGAGTTCTGAGAGTTCTTTATATATTTTAAATGCTAGTCCTTTGTGTGAAATGCATGGTTTGCAAATATTTCCTTTCACTCTAGCTTGTCTTTTCATCCTCTTATGGGGTACTTCACAGAGCAAAAGTTACTCATATTGATGAGGTCCAATTTACTAATTTTTAAAATTTTATTGAGTGTGCTTTTTCTGTTATTTTTAAGAATTCATTGCCTCTCTCTAGTTCACAGAGATTTTTCTCTTTTTTTTTTTCTAAATGTTTCATAGTCTTATGCTTTACATTTAACTCCATGATCCATTTTGAGTTAATTTTTCCATAAGTTGTGAGGTTTAGGTCAAGGTTATTTTGTGTGTGTGTGTGGTTGTTACTCATGTGTGTCCAATTGCTCTGGCATTATTCATTGAAAGGCTGATATTTCTCCATTGGATTACTTTTACATCTTAGTAAAAATTTAGTTGGGCATATTCGTGTGGGGCTATTTCTGGGTTCTCTGTTCTGTTCTATTAATTTATATGTGTATTTTTGCACCAAGTCCACACTCCTGATTATTGTGGCCAATAATAAGCTTTAATATAATTGCTTTTCATTTCTCACCATAGAAAATATAACAAAACAATTCTCATAAGGGAGGCAATTAAAGAGAAAGCAATTAAAAACTGTAGGGAGAATGTATTATAGAAGTGTGTCAGGAAGTTAATTAATATAAATATTGGATTTAAAAAATTTTTGTTATGATTATGGTATTTTCAACCTTTTAGAATTTATTATTTATTGCAATTCCTTCTCATGCTAAATAAATGTTCATTTTCATACTTGAAAATAATAATAAGCTTTAATACTGCAGAGGGTGATTCCTTATACTTTATTCTTCCACTTCAAAATTGTCTTACCTATTTTAGGGCTTGTGACTTACCATATACATTTTAGAATAAGTTTGTCTATCTCTACAGAAAATCTTGATGGGAAGTTGATTGGAATTGCATTAAACCTGTTTATCAATGTGAGAGAATTGACATCTTTACTACGTTGAGTCTTCTAATCCACTTACTGGAATGTCTCTCCATTTATTAGATCTTCTTTGATTTTTTTATCAGCATTTTGTAATTTTCAGTGTACAGATCCTATAAATATTTTAAGTGTATATCTAAGTATTTCTTACACTGTACAGCTCTTGTAAATGTTTTGTTAAGAGCATACCTAAGGTTGTAAGTATTTGCAATCACATTGGAGTTATTGTAAATGGTATTGTGTTTTAAATTTCTGTTTCCACAGTTCATTAGTAGTATATAAAATATGTTGATCTTACATCCTGCAACCTTGCTGAACTTACCTCTTAGCTCCAGGAATGTGGTTTTTTTGTTTGTTTGTTTGTTTGTTTTTAGATTCCTTGAAATTTTCTGCATAGACAACCATGTTATCTGAAAATGGGGACAATTTCATTTCCTCCTTCTAATTTTTATGATTTTTATTTCTATTTCTTGACTATTGCACTAGCTAGACCTTCCTATACGCTGGTGAATAGGAGTGGTGAGAGTGAACATCTTTACTTTGTTCCCAATCTTAAGGGGAGAACAAACAGTTTTCACCAGTGAGTATGATGTTAGCTGTATGTTTTTTGTAAAAGTTTTTTATCAATGTAGTTCCCTTCTATTTGTAACTTACTGAGAGTTTTCAGCATGAAGAGTTCTGGATTTACAATTTTTTTTATTTCTATTGATATGATTTTTCTCTTTTGCCTTGTTGATACGATGGATAACCAGCCTTGCATACTTAGAATAAATTCCACTTGATCATGACATGTAATTATTTGTACACATCACTAAATTGAATTTGGTAATATTTTGTTGAATTTTTTTGTTTCAAAGTTTATAAATTTATATTGGTATGTAGTTTGCTGTTTTTGTGCAGTCTTTTTCTGCTTTTGGTATCAGTGTAATACTGGCCTCGTGAAGTGGGTTCTAAAGTATTCTTTCAACTTTTATTTTCTGGAAGAGATGGGTAAAATTGATGTTAATTCTTTAAATTTTTGGGAAAATAATCCCTGTGAATTCATCTTTCCTTTTCTGTGCCGAGCCTCTGCTAGCTACTATTCTACTCTCTCTTTCTGAGACACACTTTTTAGATTCCACATATGAGTGAAATCATGCAGCATTTGCCTCTCTGTGCCTGGCTTATTTCACTTAATACTATGTTCTCCAGATTCATCCATATTACTACAAATGACAGGATTTCATTATTTTTTACAGCTGAATTGTATTTCATTGTGTATATGTATGACATTTTCTTTATTCATTCACTTGTTGGACACTTAAATGGATTCCATCTCTTGGCTATTGTGAGTGGTGTTGTAATGAACATGATTGCAAATATCTCTTTGATAAACTGATTTATTTTCCTATGGATAAATACCCAGTAGGATTCCTCGTCAAGTGATAATTCTATTTTTGTTTTTTTTTCAGTAATCTCCATATTGTTTTCCATAATGGCTGTACTAATTTACATTCCCACCAACAGTGTATACGAGTTTCCCTTTCTCCACATTCTTGACAGAATTTGTTATTTTTTGCCTTCTTAATAACAGTCATTCTAATTGGAGTGAGGTGATATCCCATCGTGGTTTTGATTTGCCTTTCCCTAATGATTAGTGATGCTAAGCATTTTGTCATATACCTGCTGAACATTTGTGTGTCTTTTTTTGAGAAATGTCTATTCAGATCTTTTGCCCATTTTAAAATCAGATTATTTGTTTTGTTTCCTATCGCATTGAGTTTCTTGTATATTCTGGTTATTAACCACTTGTCAAATGCATAGTATGTAAATATTTTCTCCCATTCTGTAGGTTGTCCCTTCACTCACTGATTATTTCCTTTATTGTTCAGAAGTCTTTTAGTTTGATGTAATGCCATTTGTCAATTTCTGCTTTTGTTGCCTGTGCTTTTGAGCTTCTATCCAAAAAGCCCTTGCCCAAACCAACGTCAGGAAGCATTTTCCTTATGTTTTCTTATAGTAATTTTATAGATTTCAGTCTTAAATTTAAGTCTTTAATTCATTTTGATTTGTTTTTTGTGCAAAGTCAAAGATAAATATCTAGTTTTATTGTTCTGCATGTGGATATCCACTATTCCCAGCAGCATTTATTGAAGATACATTTTCCCCCACAATATGCATTCTTGGCACTTTTTTGTTAAAAATCGGTTGACTGTAAATGTGTGCATTTATTTCTGGGCTCTCTATTCTGTTCCATTGGTCTATGCAACCAATAACAATGCTGTTTTGGTTACTATAGCTTTGTAGTATGTTTTGAAGCCAAATATTGTGATGCCTTCAGCTGTGTTCCATTTTCTCAAAATTGCTTTGGCTGTATGGGGTCTTTTGTAGTTCCATGCAAAATTTAGGATCGTTTTTTCTATTTATGTAAAGAATATTATTGTTTCTTTTTTAATGAAGATTGCATTGAATCAGTAGATCTCTTTGGGCAGTGTGGACATTTAAATGATATTAATTCTTTTAATTCATGAGCATATCTTTCTATTTGTGTCCTCTTAACTTTCTTTCATCATTGTTTTACAGTATTTTAGTGTAGAGATCTTTCACCTTCTTGGTTAAGTTTATTCATAGGTATCATTTTTGTAGCTATTTTAAATGGAATTGCTTTCTTTGTTTCTTTTTTGATGGTTTTCTACTTGCATATACAAATGCTACTGATTTTTTGTATGTTGATATTGTGTCCTACAACTTTATTGAATTCATTTATTGCTCTAATAGTGTTTTTGTGAAGTCTTTGGGATTTTCTGTATATATAATTATGTCATCTGCAAACAGGAACAATCTGACTTCCCCCTTTCCAATTTTGATGCCCTTTATTTCTTTCTATTGCTCTGTTGTTCTGTCTAGGACTTCCAGTACTATGTTACATAAAAGTGGTGAAAGTGGACATTCTTGTCTTATTCCAGATCTTAAAGGACAAATTTTGAACTTTTCCCCATTCATTATGATATTAGTTGTGAGTTTGTCATATATGGCCTTTATTGTGTTGAGGTATGCTCCTTCTATACCTAATTTGTTGAGTGTTTTTATCATGATGAAATGTTGAATTTTGTTGAACACTTTTTTGCATCTATGGAAATGATCATATGGTTTTTGTTCTTGATTCTATTAATGTGATGTATTATGTTTATTGATTTGTATATGCTAAACCATCCTTGCATCCCTGGGATAAATACCACTTGATTATGGTGAATGATCTTTTTGGTGTGTTGTTGAATTTGGTTTGACAGTGTTTTGTTGAGGACTTTTGCATCTATGTTCCTTAGGGATATTGGCCTGTAGTTTTATTGTTGTTGCTGTTGTGTCCTTGTCTGGTTTTGATATCAGGGTAATGCTGGCTTTGTAAAATTAGTTTGGAAGTATGCCCTCCTCTTCATTTCCTGATAAAGTTTGAGAAGAATTGGTATTTGTTCTTCTTAAAATGTTTGGTTAAAATCAGCAGGGAAGCCATCGGGTCGTGGGTTTTTCTTTGATGTGAGAGCCTTCATTATTGCTTCACTCTCATTACTCATTATTGGCCTGTTCAGGTTTTATACTTCATAATGATTCAGTTTTGGTAGTTTGTATGTGTCCAGGAATTCATTTCTTTTAGATTTTTTGATTTGTTGGTGTATAGTTGTTCATAATAGTCTCTTAAGATCCTTTGTGTTCTGTGGTATTAGCTGTAATATCTCCTTTGTTGTCTCTTATTTTATTTGTTTGAGTCTTCTTTTTTTTCTTAGTCTAGATAAAAGTGTGTTGATTTTGTCAATCTTTTCAAAAAACCCAACTTTTTGTTTCCTTTATCTTCTGTATTGTTGTTTTAATCTATTTCATTTATTTCCACTTTGATCTTTGTAATTTTTTAATTCCACTAATTCTGAGTTTAGTTTGTTCTTGTTTTACTGGTTCCTTGATATATCACGTTAGGTTGTTTATTTGTAATCTTTCTACTTTTTTGATGTAGGCATTTGTTATTAAAAAATTCTTTCTTAGCACAGCTTTTGCTGTATCCCACAGGTTTTGGTATGTTGTATTTCCATTTTCATTTGTCTCAAGGAATTTTTAAATTTGCTTTTTAATTTCTTCATTGACTCATTCATTATTTGGGAGCATGTTGCTTAACTTCCATGAATTTGTACAGTTTCCAATATTCCTTTTGTTATTGATTTCTAGTTTTATTCCATTGTGGTCATAGAAAATACTTGATTTGATTTTGATTTTTAAAAATTGGGTAATTTCATGTGTTCTGTCTTAAAGCTCACTGACTATCTTCTCTAATCAAGTCTGCTGCTAAAGCTTTCTAATGAGTTTTTCAATTCAGTTATTGTATTCTTTATTTCTAGTATATCTATATAATT
Organism: Papio anubis; assembly: GCF_008728515.1. Classification (NCBI taxonomy): domain Eukaryota; kingdom Metazoa; phylum Chordata; class Mammalia; order Primates; family Cercopithecidae; genus Papio; species Papio anubis. The sequence continues at coordinate 106,524,155 of NC_044996.1, read as the reverse complement.
TAAAAAAATTATTTCTATATTTTGTCAAATTTCTCATTTTATTCCTGAATTGTTTTCCAGACTTCATTTCAGCCCTGCCAGTTTTTGCTTTATGCATCTTAAAACTCTGTTGTTTGGTACATGCACATTTAGATTCACTACTTCTTATGGTATTGATCAATGTAATTACATGATGCTACTCTTTTTCCCTAGTATCATTCTTTGCTGTGAAGTATACATTCTCTAATATTAATATAACTAGTTCCATTTTTTAAAAAGTTAATATAAGCATGATATACCTTTTACATTTATTTACTTTTGACATACCTATATCATTGTGTTTGAAGTGAGTTAATGTTAGTAAACATATATTGACTCATTACATTTTATCCACTGTGATAATCTTTTAATTGGTGTATTTAAACCATTTACATTTAAAGTAACTATTAATCCGTTAGCTTTAAGTCTGCCCTTTTATTATGTGTTTCTGTTGGTTTCTTGTTTCTTTTGTCTGTTTTCTTGTCTTCCTGTGGATTACTTGAACTTTTAAAAAAATTCCATCTTATTGCATTTATACTAGTTTTTAGTATAGCACTTGTATAATTCTCTTAGTGGTTGCTCCAGGTGCTACAATATACATACGTAACTTATTACAGGTATCAGTGTTTGATTGCTTCTAGCAAAAAATTGAAGTCTTCTATTAATGTCCCATTACCATCCTCACTTGGAAAATATAATCATTTCATGTATTTTCTCTACATTTTAAGCACCACAACAGATATTGTTATATTTTTTGCTTCAACCATCAAATATAACTAAAGATTCTCATGAGAATAATTTATTTTTTGCCCTTATTTTTACCCATTTTATTATTTTTCTTTCCAAAGTTTCAATTCTTCTTTTGTATCTTTTATAATTTTATTTCCATTCAGAAAGCTACTTTTAGCTATTCTTTAAGGGTATGTTTGCTAGCAATACATTCTTTTAGTTTTCCTTTGTCTAAGAATGTCTTTATTTTTTCTTCATTCCTAAAAGATAATTTCAACAGATATAGAATTCATGGTTAACAGCAGTTGGTTTTTGTTTGTTTGTTTGTTTTTGGCACTTGGAAAATGTTGTTCCACTTCCTTTTGGCCTCCATGTTTTTTAATGAGAAATTTGTTGTCATTCGAATTCCTGTTTCCTCTAGGCAATGCATTGTTTCTCTCTGGTTGCTTTTAATATTTTTTTTCTTTGTTTTTAGTTTTCAGGTGTTTATTATTTTTCTTGGTATGAATTTCTTTGGGTTTATTTATCTGGGTTTTATTCAGCTCCTCAAATCTGTATACTTAGATCTTATGCCAAATTTGATAAGTTATCAGCAATTATTTCTTCAAATACCATTTCAGTCCCATGTTCTTCGTTTTCTCCTTCAGGGATTCTGATGATATAAATTTATATCTTTTTTGGTGTTCTAAAAATCCTTGAGACTCTGTTCTTTTTTTCCATCTATTTATTTGTTGTTCAGATTGAGTAAATTTTCTTGCTCATTTATCATGTTCACTGACTCTTCCTTTTGTCATCTCTACTACGAGCCCATCTAGTGAGTTTTTTATTTTGATTATTGTATTTTTAAGTTCTATAATTTCCATTTGGTACCTTTGAAATAACTTTTATTCCTTTGCTATGTTTTTTAAACTTTTAATTTGTTTAAAATAATTCATAATTATTTGTTGAAGCGATTTTATGGTGGATGCTGAAAAATCTTTGTCAGATATTTTGAAATCTAATTCATCTTGTCATTGGTATCAGTTGATTACCTTTCTTGTTCAAATTGTGATCTTCCTGGTTCTTAGTATGGTGAGTAATTTTTTAATTGTATTTTGGACATTTTGGATCTTATTTAGGAGACTATTTAAATCTTCTCTTATAGCAGGTTTTTGCACTATTTAGGCTTAGCTTATGGGTTCTCTCCTACTTTTGTGACCTGTAGTTTCAATGATAATTTAGTTTTCTGAAACTTTGTGATAATATTCTGGTCTACTTTAATCATCTAACTCTACTTGAGCTTCCACTAGACACCTGCTGGTGCCACTTGCAGAAGTGGAAGGTGCTTCTCTGGTTCTCTTAGTATTATTATATGGTGAGTAGGGTATTCCAAACCTACAAGTAGGAGAGCATTTCACCTAGCCTGTTCACTGGTCACTTGGCACCATTTCACTTCCTACTCCTACTTATTCAGGTGCCTCTGAAGGAGTGAATAGCCTACCTGGCTGCCTTCTGCCACTGAGTAAAGGATCAGGAAGCACAAGGTCTGGACAGTTCTCTGCCATTAAGTGGAGGGTTTGGAGACACTCACCTTGGGTCATTTTCTGCTACCAAATCAATGACTGGAAACCATAGAACCTGCTGGCCCCACTGATGATATTGCTGGCTGCTGTAGAGTGTGGGTGGATTGTCCAACTCAGGACCCACTATTGCTCCTGCTATTAATACATTGGGTTTGCTGCTATTGTTTGGTGTGGGGCAGGAGTTGGATTGAGCTCTAATGCTACAACCGTTGTGAATAGATTGGCCTGCCACTGCCACTGGGTATGGGTCTCTGTGCTACGTCATTGCTAGATTTCTCTCTTCCTTGTAAAAGGGCGGGGACAGGGGGGAAGAAAACCCAGAGAACTCACTGCAGTGTTGTTCTTCAAGTCCTGAGGTCCCTAGTCAGTCCATTTTTTTTCTATCCAGCATTTAGAATGAATCCTTTTTATCATTTTCTGTTGATTTATTTCTAGGATATTTCATTATATTTAGAGGGTAAGAGCAGGAAAATTTGAGTCTATGTTGTCTTGTCCCAGAACTGGAAGCCTGGAAGGAGCTTTTTTAAAAGCCAAAATTATTGCTCAGAATAGTAGTCTCTTCTGGGTGATGGATATACAAATGTTCATATTACATTATTTTTATACATTCCTGTGAATTTGAAATAGCAAAAAAAAAAAAAAAAAAAGGCTGAATGTAAGGTTATGCCAGATATAAGATAATCTCCTGTTGCCATTACACTGTCTTTCTTATTTTGGTTTACTTTATCTATTTTGATTAACAAAATACTTGTTTGGTCAAGACACAGTAGCCAGAAATTATTTCAATCAATGCAATTGGAGGATCATCTGACAGAATAGATTTAAAATTAATCAAATAAATTTAATGCATATTTATCATTATACATAGGGGCATGACCTCACAGTTGCAAGAGTTAGATGTTGATGTAAGCAAGTCATTTAAGAATTGCTTAAAAAGTAATGCAGTAAGTGGATACCTTTGGAAATAGTAAATATAAACCCACAGGACAAATTTATTTTAAAATTTTCCTAATATGAGGGTAAGAACTTGAAGCTTCAGGTATTTCCAGTGACAGCTTCATACATGGAATAAAGGGTACTATATCTCACCTTTGAGGAAAATGAAGATAATACGAACAGGAGAACTGTGTTAGATGGCTCAAACATATCCCTATAATTACTAAGAAAGTTACTGATGTCAAAGATGCATGATTAGTTTAAATACGATTGTTTAATAAGGAAAAAGGATATTTCCAAATTAATAATTTTTTATATAAAATATGGTTTTAAGTATGTATATATAACTTTATTAGAAAATTAAATATTCTGAGTAGATCTTTCACTATTCTGTCTGTTTCCTTAGAAGTTTACGAATTCAAAATGACCAAAAGCTGTTCTTAAAGTTTTTTTTCATTTGGATAATTGGAGGTTATGTTATATTTGATATGGACTTAGGTATAGTTATTTTGGTACTTCAGATGCCCAGAAAGTGACAGTTGTGGACCCATCACTCAGATTTATAAAATATTAGGCTCTTGTCACATTTACCATACACTTCTTAAAAGAAATAGAGTGCACAGTGAAAGTCCTTTGTGTACCTCACTTCCATCCCATTCTCTCTTTCCTTCCCCTAGATATGGGTTATGTATCATTTCCATGCTCGTCTAATGAGATTACCAGGTAGATATATACCTGAAAACAATACATGGAATTAATTGCTCTGTGAGTTTTTAAACATTACATAAATGGTACCATGCTATACATGTAATTTTGCATTACTGATATATTTGGACTAATTTTTATCAGCTTATTTCCTGTTTTCTGCTTTTGTTATCCTTCCAACCTTCTGATGGATTGGAAAAAAATTCCCTTTTGTTTCCTCCCACTACTAGTTTAGAAGATATATGTTGCATTTCTATCTTGTTTTACTAATTATTCTTACATTTTCAACATGAAAATTTAATTATAAATGTTTTATCAAAGTCTAAAAGTACTTAATATCTTTATTCTTCTCCCCCAAACCTTTAGCTACCACCTGATAGCCTTCCCATGTTACTTGTTATCTTGTCTAGAATTTTAGTTCCATCCTTTTTTAACCACACAATTTATAGCTCTTGCTTTTTAAGTGGTCACTAGTTAATTTTATCAACCTATATTATTATTATGTTTTTCTTTGCTCATAATGATTTCCGGTAGCCCACTCCTCTCTGAATTCACTTTTTTACTTACTGAAACATATACTTTAATTGTTCATTTAGTGAATATCAATGGGTCTTTTATATTTGAAAATACCTTTATTTGTCTTCATCTGTAAGTGATATTTTAGCTGAAAATGAAGATCTAGGTTGACAACGATTTTCCCTTAGCAGTTTGAAGATTTCACTGTCTCTGGCATCTATGGTAGATTAGAAACCTGCTTTAAGTTTAATACTGTTCTTTTGAAGATAATTTATCTTTTTCATTCTAGTAGCTTTTAAAATTTTCTCTTTATCCGTAATGTTCTAAAATTTCAATACAATTTGTCTAAAGTTTGGATTTATTTTTATTCATACCATTTAGAGTTGGTGCGTCTTTTAATCTGAGTACTTACTAACCTTATGTAATTGCCATAATTCTGGAAAATTCTGTTCCTTTGTTTTAAACTCCAATTAGATGTATGTTGAAGTCTTCTCTCACTCTTGCTTTTAACTGGTCTTTCATTGTATAACTAGGAATACAACGTACTCTTTGTACTCTTTTACAAATTCCACAAGACTATCTTCCAATTCGTTAATTTTCTCTTTAAGTCCAATCTAGAACTGACTTATTTATTGATTTGTTTATTGCTTTGCTTTCATAATTATATTTTTATTTCTAAGATTGCTAAATGGTTCTTCTTCATTTCCACTTATTCCAGTGTCATTTTAGCCACTCTGCCTACTTGCATTTCATAATTTTCCATTTTTTCTCTCTCTGTGTCATAGTCTTTCTTTTGTCTTTTTGAGGATCCTAGATATACTAATATTAAAGTTATTCTCATATTACTATCTTAATTTCCCTTTATCTGAAGAAAATTTATTTCCTAACTGTTGATTTCATCAACTGTCATTCTTAATGTTCATTTCTTCATGTGTTTGGAAATTTGGTTTTCAGGCTTATTTTGAGTGGGAGTTTGATGTCAGTATTTTTCTTTCTTTCTTTATGTGGTCACTTCTTTCTGTCTAGCAGTTTTGGAGTTGCTTCCACATGATCCACTGGGACCCCAGGTTTTATGTTGTTTGCTCAAAGCTCCCATTTCATGACGACATTGGGATGTTACCAACCCAGTCACAGAGCCATGAGTAGCTTCAACCAGGTCTTAGTTATAGGGTACTCTTACTCCCAGTTTAACCTGTAATTACTGAACACCACGTCCTTCCATCGACTTAAACCTGATTCTGGATTCTGATTTATTGCCAAAGAGGCTCTTAGCTTTTTTTAAATTGCTGCTTTAAGTTTCTGCTTTATTTATATTTCCCAGAGATTATTTTGTAATTTTTGACCTTGGCTAGGTTTTTAAAATTTTATCTTAAAATGTTTGATCTGTCATCCCTGTTGATCTATTGGAAAAAAAATAAGTATAATCTTAATTTTATTTTATTTCCTTGCCTTTATTTTCCCTTGCCCTGTTTTCTACATCTATTTAAACAAATTATTATATCAAATGAGTTTATTCAAAGTACCTCCACTCTTCCCTGGTTTGAAGAGGAGTACAAACAAATAAATATAGAAAGATAAATAAATAATACATTATATTCCACCTACAGATTTTTGTGGTTGGTAAGACATCAAATCTCCCTCACTCGAACCCTGTATTTTTGCTTATCAGAACCAGATCTTCAGATAAACTTTCAAAAGTGATTCTGATTACCCTACCTCCTAGGTCCAGTCCTGCAGTTTGCTGTGGCTGCAGAACCTGTAGCTATCATTTCATTCCCATGATACAAATATAATCACTATGGCTTTTGATCTTACCATTTTGACTGTATAAAAAGAAAAAAATGATCATTCTTTCAACAGACTTTTGTGGGTAATTTATTATGTGTCAGGCATTATGGTAGGCACTGTACTTATACAGATGAATGAGATAGATTTCTACCTTTGATGCAACCCATGTCTAGACAGAAAAAAAGGCAAATTAGCAAACAATTCTACATGGCATCATAAGTATTATGACAAAACCATGGTGTTCTCTAAGTATTGAGCGGCGCTACTTCGAAATGAAAAAAAGCAACCTTAGGTAAAAGCTACCAAACAAAACCTTGCAGGCCAGGTAAAATTTTTTTCCAGGTGAATAAAGAGGTGGAAGTACGTGTCTGGTAAAGAGAACAACTGTACAAAGTAGAGTAAGAACTACTGTGTCTGTTAGTAGCTGAAGAAGAGGCATAAGGAGATCTAAGGAGAGGATGAGAGATTAAATGAGAGAGGTGGGAAGAAATTAGATCCTGAAGGGTCTTGTGCACTCTGTTCTTGAGTGTGATTTTTTTTCCTGAAAGTATTATAGTGGGCAGTCATTTAGCAATTGTAAGCAAAGGAATGATATCCTTAGGTTTGAGTCCTAGAAATATCACTCCAGATTGTAGGAACTTGCAGCTAGATATAGTAAACAATGAACATATGGGTTCTGGCAATGAGTAGAGGGGTTGGAGAAGATGGGGTGAATTCAAGAGATGCTTAGAAGGCAGGTATGACTAAGCCTGGTGACAGAGAGGCTGAGGGGTCTGAGAAAAAGCAGAAGTCAAGGACGACTCACAAGTCTGTGGATTTTATAATTGGATAGACAAAATAGTATCACTATAAATAAAAAGGAGGAACATATTTGTAGGGTGGATATGGGAATGATAGAGAATCAGGGTTGGGACATGTTAAGTTTGAGGAGCTTTTGAATCTTCCAGATGAAGATGTGTAGTAATAGGTAGTCATGAAGATCTGAAAGTCACAAGAGAGCTATTAGAGACATAGAATTGAAAGTAATAGTTAACGTCAATGGCCAAAGTCATAAATGTTGGTGAGCCTTCAAGAGAGAGCACAAAAAAGACAGGAGGAGAAAGTTTTTGATACTGCTGGTTCTTTGAATATACATAAATTGTTAGCATCACCTCAGTGATAGAGGTGATTTTTCTGTTTTCCACATATCATCATTCTCACAAAGACTCTAGAATTCCCAAAATCACTGATAAATGAAAGTGATAGTACCTGGAATCATTGTTCCAAGGAAGACAAGACTTGAGACAGGCTTTCAATCTCTCTTAGTGTGTAGTGGGATTCCATTGTTATCCCATTTCTATTTACTGGTTGTATCAGGCCCCTCCTCATTCAAACTGCCATATGGAGGAACATGCTTGGCATCAGCCCAGTTAATATATAACACAGGGGTTTTACCTATTCATCAGTACTTTCCCACTTCATGAAAAAGAAAAACCATAGAGAACAGTAACCAGTGTGTTTTAGGTCCATTAAACAACAACAACAAAAATATACATTGGTTAAAAAAAATTAGGTTACACACAAGGAAAGCTTCCATAAGGATCTTGGCTAAGTGCAGGAATTGTTAACCCAAAGTGTCAGGGACTCTCCTTCCTCAAATGCTTCTAAGAATATAACATTCACTCTACTGGGAAAATTTTAAAGTGGCTCAGTAAAAGCAAAAATTTTTTTTTTAGGAGCGCTTCTATTGCCCTCAGGATGCAAAACAAGATCTTAACAGGACTTACATAGCCCATTATAATCTCTTCCCCATCTAACTCTCACCTCCTGATTCCATCCACCTCCAAACCTGTTGAATGTTTGCTCTCTGCAGAGCCCCTTGCTCTCTCCCCTTAGGTCTTCTCTTCATTTGGAATCCTCTTCCTCCTGCATTATATTTCTCTTGCCTCTGATTCATCCTTCAAGTCTCACCTTAGATGCTACTTCCTGCAGGAAACCTTTCCTCATCTTCTAAATCATGGCTGTCCCTCCTATGTGCTCATATTTATTAAATAAATCATTTAATAAATGTTTTTTAAGGACCTACTATGTGTCAGGCACTGTGCTAAATTCTGAAACACATACACGCCCCATTAGAATCTACTGGAGAAGAGAGACAATAAACAAGTCAAACAACAGTATTAATTAGTGCCAAAGGTGAACCACTCTACTAAGGTATCCAGCAATAATATAGCATGAAGAACAAAGTGCTTTATTTCTATTTCATGTGAACAATTGGAGGTGAGTGTTCCAGGTCAATGGGCATCCCAGCTTCAAGCGGTTGTGCAAGAATCCAGACCAAGAGTGGCTGTGTCATCTTCAATGCTCTGCTTCCAAAGTCACTGAGTTCAGTGCTGTCTAATAGAATATTCTATGATAATGGAAATGTTCTATGTATATCTGTGCCATTCAGTATGGTAATTAGCCACACGTGGCTACTGAACACTTGAATTGTGGTTACTACAATCAAAGACCTGAGTTTTAAATTTTAATTAATTAGAATTTAAATAGCTACACATGGCTAGCTAGTGGCTACCATATTGGGCAATGCAACTCTCTTGCCACTCCAGCCAGTGGAATGGGAGAAAAAGTGAAATTCGAGACCCTAGGATTGCCCCTTAAGCAAGTGATGCCAAAGTTGCTTCCATGGCTTCTGCTAACATTCTATTGAACCTACTGTGTTTCATTGCATTCAAGTTGACATCAATTATAAGATGAACCATGGTTTTATATGCCACCAGAAAAGAAGAAAAATGCTCCAATTAAACTGCTGTAATGCTTTTTAAATAACACATAATCTTTTTTATTTTATAAATATTAGAAGTTGTTTTTGATGTACTAAGTACACATACATGAAAAGGAAAATATAATTGAGATAAATTCCTAAAACTTTTTTCTATCTAGTCTAACTCTTCTGAGATGCTTTTAAGCTCAGAATTGTCAATGTTTGGCTTTCCACAGAAGATCTTTCTCTATGTCCCAAAGAACATCAGTGATGTGGAGTTTCTTACAAGAGTGCTCTACTGTTGTCTCCAGGATTTTCCTCCGAGATGATGAACAGCCATTTGGCAAGTTTTGATTCTGGTACTTTACCGTTTGACCAAATTAATAGCGTTATTTTTTCCTCAGTTGAAACAAATGTTGCTAGAAGTTGGACAGTTTATGATAAAAAGATGTTCACTGCCTTAACAATGGTCTTGTTTGACACATGAATTGGTCACATCAGCCTCTCATGGCTTTGAAATTTCTTTAGCTTGTGCTGAAGGATTTGGCAGTTTCTCTGCTTTCAATTGCATTGTTCAACATGAGATAAGGTGATCTTTTTGCTCATATGTCAGAAGCAAAATGTAACACAGCTTCATCTACTTGTAGGTGTCTTCCTTTCTTAGGTCTTGTAAAGTGCTTGGTTGTTGCTTTGCAAGAAAATATGAAATTGCTGCCATTCCTCCAATGATGAATATTTGCTTTGCTAATATCGAATTTATGCCCCATTGCTCTGTTTACATGCCTTTCTGTGTACATGATAACCTTTTCATTTCAATGCTAAATCATAGTATAATCTTTCTGAAGACATTTTAAACAACAATTCAATTTAGCATGTGTAGCACCAGCAATGCACAAATCTCAACTGAAGTGATGACAATGTGAATAACTATGATCAACTTTGTATATACAAGGGCAATGACAACGCTTTCATGACTGCCATCTAGCCTATAGCAATGGTAAAATGCCATTGATTTGGGAGCAGAAGTCAGTGCCAGGACAAACTACAGCCAAAGCCAAGCCAGTTATGGGTGAGCTAAGGGGATTCTGGACTGTCGGGAAGAAGAAAAACCCACATATAGGCAGAGAGAGGCAAAAGTAAAAGCCCGTAATACCCAGAGTAGAGGAAGGAGGGAGTAAGGGGAAGAGGGAGGAAGGGAAGGACACTTGTTTTCTGAAGACTTCTAAGCTTTAGACCAGTTTCATATACACACATGTATAAACATACACATACACATACATATACATGCCTACATGTTTGTATGTTTTCATAAACCAATTCTTACTTGAGCTAGTTCAATGGGGTTTCTGTACTTGCAAACAAAGACTCAAACACTACCCTTTTAAGATCTGTTTCAGTTCAAGGACTGACCTTCAGAAAAAGTTTAAAGAAGCTCATCTGAACCACCACAAAGCAACTGCATCGGTTGGGTCAGTTTGAGGGATTCTAACTGAAGAAGAAGCATGAATTTCATGCAGCTTAATATGAACTGACACTCAAGCACATACCCTCTATAGGATTTCACCCATGACTAACAAGCCTTTTAATCATGGCAAGAAGACACGGAGATTTTGCAAACATGCTTTTACAGTACCCACATTTGCTGTTCCTGACCCTGTTTTCTTGCCAGATTGTGAGAAGCACCTGCTCCTTTTCAAGCAGTTGTCAGATCAATATTTAATCAATTGCCTTTTGATATTTGGTAGCGCTGAATAAATGGGATGCCAATATTTCTGCTCAGAGCCGTTCCTCTGGTGTACCTCATTCGTTTTCTGTGAAATCCTTCAGGAACCTGTGAACACTAAGTGGCATATCCTCCGAGTTCTGTGGCATTCCTCCCTCTACTGCAGAAGGGCTCTGTGGCTCGAGGAGACGCGAGATGCTGGTGCCTGTGCTACTCTTATTAAAACGACGTCCAAACTGAGTCATGAAAGCGGGAAAGCAGAGCCGCATTTGGGACACTGGGGGGGCTTTGCCAGGTGAGGGCTATTTAATAGACCAGACACATTAAAGAAAGGCAGTGATGTAGTGAAAGGAGCCTAATGAGCAGAAGTGAGGCTACCGTATCTAAAGAGAAAAAATAATGAGCTGCGAAATATCCCCCAAGGCGAGATTGCCAGCCTTCTGGAAGGAGGTCTCAGCCTATAGGTAAAAAAGGCTCATGTGGTCCCTTACCCTTGCATGGTAAACAGAAGTTTTGTGGGCAATTAGGGACTGAGCTGAATGTGAGATTTGAAAACCGAGAACTATGTCTCGGACTCTTTGGAGATTTCCACACCCAAGACCGCAGCTTTAATTCCCAAAGGAAGCAGGGAACATACTCAACCTGTGAATAGAAATGAGAAACATCGTATCATCAAAAACAACCTTCCTGTTGTCTGTGCAGCAGATGGACATCTGGAAATCTCAGTTCTAGCAAGCTCAGGGACTAGCACTACAGAATCTTTATAAAACTGTGCTTAGGGGCCATATCATAGGGCTGCCTTGAGGGCAAAACCACTTTTTAATGAGGTCCTCTTGGTCTTTCAGTAATGACCCCTCCTAGAATAAGATCCATGATCTTATATAAGATCATGGGTAGGGGATGCTCAACTTGGATCTTATTCTAGGAGGGGTCATTAGTGAAATGTTAGGGCAGATTTTGGTACATCTAGGTAGGAAAAAACTTATTAAACTCAAAGATTTACTACATTACTAACGTGGAAAAAAAAGATTTGGTTCCCACCCTCAAGAAATGTACAAACCTGTACCACATAGACAATAAATTATTAACAGAGCACCTTTTCAATTTCACATAGTGGAAAAGAGGATGGTGCCCATGCTTCCCAGATGGGGAAAGACACAGGAGAATAAAATACACATAAGAAAACTGTGAAAATAATACAGATTTATGATATAAATCCTTATCACTTATAAAGTGCCTTCTTTAGCATTTTCTAAATAGGTGCTTATAGCAACTTTATGACACAGACAAAGTTGGTATTAGTCCCCCGTCTTACATGAAGAAAACTGAAGCTCAGAGGGGTACAGTCAGAAGTTCCTAATTTTGTAGCCACTGGGGGAGCACAAGGATGAGTAGAGTTCTCATGCATGGTACACTCCCATGGCCATACCCAAGTTTAGAAGAAATTCAAGTTTTTAGGGTAAACAAATAGTACTATATACTGCTTTTTGAGGGATGAGGCAGGGGTAGGTATTGTATTCATAAAAAATTTTACAAATATATGAATAATAAAAACAATTATTTAAAAATACCAAAATATTATCAGGAAAAAATCCAGAAAAATGTCCAATCGGTTCTCACAAAATCACTATATTAGTTTGAATTGATCAAGCAATCCATAGAGCTGTTTGTGGACCAATAATGATATTGTATGTCCCATTAAAATTAGTATGCAACAAATCACACGAAAACTTAGTAGCTTGATACAATGGCAGTTTATTATCTTTCACTGTGGCTAGTGGTGATTCTGGCTTGGGATCTCCCATGGGGTTGCAATCAGATAGTGGTTGGGGCTGAAATAGCTAGGGTGTCTCTCATCATGTAATTTCAGGGCTTCTCCAAGTGGTCTTGCATTTGCGCTAGGCTGGACTTCCTTACAGCATGGCACTTTGGGACTCCAGCCTGAGTATGACAGCAAGTGAAGGAGAAGTTAGATCACCTTTACTTGCTTCACCACATTCTTCGGTTACAAGTGAGTTGCTCACCCAGTTTCAAGGAGAGGGGACACAGATCTCTCCTCTCTATATGAGGAGTGTCCAGGCCATATTATTGATAAGCATGTGAGAGGAAGATATTGTTGCAGCTGCCTTTGAAAAATAAAATCTGTGGAGCATGTCTTGAACTAAGGGTTATGCTTAATTTAATTTTATGCCTCTGAGGTCCAATAAGAGGAAAAAAATATGGTCACTCAAATTTGCTTCAGTGGAACTTATTTTTTGAAAAATGAATCTTGCATTTTTTTCAGACTTTCTTTCCACAGGTAGATTTAATAAGGCACTAAACATGCAATTGAAGAAAAAATACAAATAAATTTTATTTTATTGTTTAATATCACAAAAGACATAATTTACAGAGTATTAACATCTCATAAATGTGAAGACTATTTTACAATTCCATTCATTTTATCATTTCATCTGTCTTTATTAGGAAGCTAACTTCTGTATCATAGATAGAAATGTACCTAAGACTATTTTCACTCACGTGCACTACTTTTCCTTCCCTTGTCTTTCCTTGCAGTTTTGTCATTAAAAATTTATTATTGTGTGAAATTTAAAGGAAAATGGAAGCAATTGTAGAATCACAACTCATATGCACTGTATAAATCTATAATCATTATAACTAATACTGATGGAGCATTAACTATCTGGTTTGGCTGAACATGGTTGAAGAGTTTTTACAAACTTTTCCACTTTAGGACCTATATCAGCCAAGGAGAAAGAATATATAACCCCGAATCCTTGGAGACGTAGCCCTATCAGCCTCAAGTCTATGGGCGATCTTGAAAATTCAAGGACATTTTATTTTCTCTTCCAGAAGACATCAGTTTTATTATTTTAATATTTAAAAAGATAATTTGGATACCATCCCTTAACATAAAAAAGCCATGTCTATCACATAGGCTTTAAGATCCTCTGCACATCTCCTCATATCAGTTAGAGAGGCAATTGATGGATCATACCTAGTCCCCATGATGCTGGCTATCATTTCCCTAATATGTTTTCTCTTCTTGAGAAAACACACCAGAATGCAGGTAAATAAGAATTATATGATAATTTGCATTACTTTGAATTCACTTTATGTATTTTAAATTACTGTTGAACATCAGTACTTGGCTATTATTGTTAATTACTTAAGGCATACCTCACAGTGATTATGACACTCTAGAATGTCCTTGGCACCTCTGCTAGGAGTTCCTGGGATTAGTGACTAACTCAAGGTCATGTAGTTAATTAATAACAGCACTGGTATTCAAACCCTATCTCTGGATTCCTTATCTAGTGTTTTCTCTGCTACACTTTGGAGTTATAAAGACTACTAACAGAAATCCAATTCTTAATAAGGCTGGGGACCGGAGGTAGGTGTAAAATAACATTTTGCAAAGAAGGAAAACGTAACTTATGCTATGTTACTCACACATTCAATTACTTATTTAGTCCTGAAAAGTTTAAAGGAGAAACATATAGTACTGAAGAGTCTCTGCTTTGTAAACTGAACCAGACTTTGTGATCTCTGTATTGCAAGGTTCTGCAACAGTGCCACTCTATGCTGGTCCTCATACCTTATGCCCAAGGGCTATGCAGGTACTGGTGATGATGGAGCTCCACTGAGCTTTGATATGATGAAGTAGAAATACTATATCATTGGCCTTGCAAAGTGAGGAGTGTGTTATGATCAGCTGAGGTGAGTATTAACATCTTATAAATGATGTTCTTCTTATCACAGCAAGGTTGCTTGAGCTGCAGGGTGTTATAGACTTTAGTGTTATAGTTGCTTCAATTATCTGTGGGAAGGAGAACTTCAGTGGGGGTGAGAATCAGGATCCTATCACTGTTGGCCATCATTTTGTAGCAGAAACCACCATTTGCCTCAGAAGCTTAGGTTCTGTAGTTAAATGGTTTTCACTTCTTTCTTTATGGGGAATTATCTCTCAGGGGTTCTATTTCCCTCCATGAAATCTTGCTTCTACCAGAGACCTTGTAGATTAATAGCACATGTATTTATGTGTCTGAACCTCCATATTATTTTTTTTAGCCAGGAAACTTCTTAGCTCCTATTAAAACAGTGAAAGCAAATATGTGTATACGGTGGTGGGGAGTGGGGATGTCACTTGACTGCACTCACCATTAGCATTCAAGTCCCATCTTTGTATCCTCTAATAGAGTTTGTCACACTGTTAAATGTAAAGCCTTAAGAAGACCCTTGGCAAAGAGTCCCAAAAAGAGAAAGACATTGGAAGTAAGATAGAATTGCCAAACTAGTTCGCTGCATGCACTTAAGTCCACCAAAAATACTGAACAAAAAATGTGGATCTACCATTCCACCCAGCAATCCCATTACTGGGCATATACCTAGAAGAATATAAATTATTCTACCATAAAGACACATGCACACGAATATTCACTGCAGCAGTATTCACAATAGCAAAGACATCGAATCAGCCTAAATGCCTATCAATGACAGATTGGATACAGAAAATGTGGTACATATATACCATGGAATACTATACAGCTATGAAAAATAATGAGATCATGTCCTTTCCTGCAATGTGGGTGAGGCTGGAGGCCATTATGGTAAGCAAATTAATGCAGTAACAGAAAACCAAATACTACATGTTCCCACTTACAATTGGGAGCTAAACATTGAGTATACATGGACACAAAGAAGGGAATAATAGATGCCAGGGCCTACATGAGGGTGGGTAGTGTGGGGGAGGGCAAGGATCATAAAACCTACTGGGTACTGTGTTTATTACCTGGGTGGTGAAATAATCTTTATACCTGACCCCTGCAATACACAATTTGCCCATGTAACAAACCTGCACATGTACCCCAGAACCTAAAATAAAAGAAAGAATAAAAAACGTGGAACACATACCCCCTGAGTGTTATTGTTGTTGCTGTTGTTTTTTGCTTGCTTCTTAAAAATCATCTTTCTTTATAAGGCTTGAGATGTTAGAAAAACCCTGGAGTCCCCTGGCCTGGGTTTTAAATGCTCATTTTTCTTAACTGACCTTGCAAATCCCTCTCCTTCCTGAGCCTTAGCCCCTCATGCTTCCTGGAGGGTTAGACTAGATGATATCTCAGAGACTTTCCAGCACTGTTGTGCTACAGTTCCATGAACTTGTGTGAACTTGTGAATTCTACAAAGTGATGGTAGTTGTGAGAATTCAGCACAATTTCCTATAAGTTTCCTATAAGCTTCATAAGAATATTTAGCAAACTGGCTAATTGACTCATGTGGATAGTGCACTGGGCTCTGCGACTTTAATGGGGGCCTGTGTAGAATCCTGGAACTTGAACCTGTTGGATGCATGCCCCTTTATAAGGGTTAACAAATAAAACCAGAAAGGAATAGCTGGATATCTGCTACATTCAAAAAATCCAAACAAAGAGAATGCATGCAGGCTACCTATAGTAAGAAGGTAAGAGCTTATATTCCAGAAACAAAAGTCCCTGAAAGCAAGCATGAGTAAAGCACACACACTTGTATTGAATCCTTTGCAGAGTTTTGAACTCTCTATTTTAAACCCTCTGTTGTTTTGGACCTTCTGAAGAGTCAATAGGCTGAGTCAAATGTCTTCTTGGCATAGATTTTATTGCAACTGTCAACAGGGCAAGAGAATAATGCAGTGAGTTGTTAATAAGAAGACCTGCTCATCTTGCTTCTGGATTCCAAGTCCCCAGAGGACCCTGGCTCAACTCCAGCTTAGTGCTGGAACTCTAGCAGGTAAGGATAAGCAGGTAGAAAGAAAGGGGAAAAAGGCTCACTCTGGTCTTGAGTGATCCAGCTCTGGGTTAACAGAGCTTCAGGAGCACTCAATGGTGACAATTCGGGACCAGCTCTCTCTTCAGAAAGCCTGGGCTTTTACATCAGTAAAGGGCTTCCCAATCTCACTCAAGAAAAGATCTCAATCCCCTAACTAGCACCAAAACTATCTAAGTCTTCCAGGTCCAACATAAGAAAGATTATTATATTCAAGAACCCTTTCCTCATTCTTCCGCTTGATCACATCTAATTTATTCATCAGTACTGAGCTCAATGTCACATTCTCCTGGAATTCCCCAGATAGAAAGAGGAATTCTCTTCTATTCTCTTTTCCCAGAGCACCAAAATCTTATCACAAGCCACCCTCCTGTTAGGACAGATCATGTTATATTGTAATTATTTCCTTTTAGTTTTTTGTGTTAAGATTTTTATTTCATTTCAAGAGTCCAAAAGCAAAACAAAGCTACTGGCTTAAACCTAGATGAGAATTTACGGGTTTGTGTCACTGAAAATTCCACCTTCAGTTGCAGCTTGATTCAGCTGCCCAACAGCATCTCCAAGATCTACCTGGGTGAGCTCCAGTCTCAGGTTTCCTATGTTCTCTGGCTTTGTATGTTGTTCTTCAGGAGCTTCAAGTTTAAATAATCTCAGAACTCTTGCCAAGAAGAGAAAGAACTTCCTTTTCCCTGAAGGTAAACATAAATCATCTTGATCCTGATTGGCCTGGCTTGCATTGTGAACCCATCTCTAACCAATCGCTGTGATCTGGAGGATGAACTTTTCTAATTGGCTTCAAAGAGGTCACATGCCCCACTCATAGAGTCCAGAAATGGAGCTGAATTGCCTAAGCCTTGCGGCCTGAGGGCAACAGTGCAGTGGTTCTTACTACAAATAAAGAAAGTGGATGTTGGATTGCAAAAGAATAAAACAGTTCAAAAAGTCCCCTGTACTGTAAGCTCCCCTGCACATAGCACTGTGTCTGACACAGAGAAGGCATGTAACAAATGACAACTGAGTTTGTGAATAAAGAAGAGAATGAATACAGCTTGGCCCCACCACCTTCTCTCCTCCCTGCTCTCATCGATTACCCACTCATGACCACTGGACACCATAGCCTTCTGGGGATTGGGGCCTAAACAGCTGACATTGTTTTACGCTTTTCTCTCTCCTACACTTCTAGCCAATAACTTTGATGGGTCATGATTAAATTGCTTTTGTTTAGAAGCCACATAAAGAAATAATTTCTTGCTAATATTCCTGAAGGATTTTGCACAAAGTGATTAGATTATTGCTCATCTAGTGACACCATATAAATAGTGTTATTAATAATGTTATGTGATTTTTTCCAGCAATCATATTGCTCACTCAATGAAAATTTTTGAAAATTTTCTTTCTGAAAAGCTTTGGATGACTAAGCTATAGATATAGTTAGTTGCATTATTCTGTAGTCATCTTATAGCATATTAATAAAAACAAACAAATAAATAAAAACAATATTCATATCAGGGTAATGGAATTATGTGTTTTTTTCCTTTTTATGCTCATCTGTGTTTTCACTCTCTCTACAGTGAGCATTCATCAATTTAGACTTTAGAAACTCTTTTTTTTTTTTTTTTTTGGAGAGTGGAGCTTTGTAGGAAATTCTATTCTCATCTACTTAATTATCACCTTGGGGCAGACTCCCTCCAGATTGAGATGGATTGGATTCAGGGGCTCTTTGGTGAGTCCCAGGAGTACATGCCACTAACATTTGCAAAACTAGAGTGCAAGTGTAAGTGGAAACCTGCATATCTTATATCTAGCTATTTATGATGTATAATTAAGTTAATAAATTAAGTAAAATATCTCCATCCACCTACCTTGACAATATACCTTCAAAATGATCTGGATGTTCAGCTTTGATTTTAGAATCCTTGGACTCCTCAAAGGTGGATTCCTTGGACTCTACAGTGGGTTTCTTCCTGGTGGCATCAGAGGGTGGGCCCCCGGCCCTTGGCCCATTCTCCTTCTCTTCCCATTCCTGGCTCCAGCTCCCATTGCAAGAGGCTTCACATGTATGCATGAGAACACTTGAGCCTCCTTGTCCAAGATCCATTGCCCTACTTTGGAAACAGCCATTCCTTAACCACTTCTTAGGGATAGGGGTGCACCTCAGCTATGTGATCCATCCTCAGAAGGACCTGGGGAAGAGGCCTGCATAGGCCCTAGGTATATTCCCTTGCCACTATAAATTCCTCACCTGATAAAGATGAGTGTAGCCAGAGGAAGGCCAGAGAGGGATCCTCTAAAGCACAGGGCCCAGGGCAAGAGTATTTTGTGTTTGAGACCAGGAGAGGAAGTGCTCATGACTGAGCGTGCTGGGTCACACCTAAGATGGAGTGGCCTCTATCATTATGACTACAGTTCTAGGGACACTCCCCTCCACCACACACACACATAAAAGCGTGCCGTGGTCTGGGTCTTAGAAATGATCAATATAGTGAAAGATAGTGTGTTCTCAGATGGGGCCATAGTTGAATGTGGATGCTGCTTTCAGGAAGTCACATGGACATGTGTACTCTCTGGTCCTGGGGTCCTGGGTCCTTAAGGGCCCTGTTAAGGGGCCAGCTTACAGTGACCAAGACAAGTATTAATGGAGCCTTCAAAGCTGTTGTAACAGATGTTGTTGCTACCCTGCCCATATTCCCTCAACACTCATCATTGCAGTCTCTGCCAGCGATGTCATTTTGTGAGCACACCAAACTCTCCACCTGAAAGATTCTCTTTGCTAGAGCATGTGTGAGCTAGAACTACTGTCAAGGGGCTGATGCCTTCTGGAGCAGCACTCAGCCAATAATGGGTGGAGCTGACGGGTGAATACTCCAGCTCCCTCATTCCTCAGATAGGATCATTCTGAGGCATAAGTTTTAGCCTCTCTCCCAGAGGTGTGCAGTGGAATTGGGTCTTTGTCGTTCATGATGGTAGCCTGATCATTAATGGATCTTTTATCGGTTTCTTTTTATTTCCTGTCACACTGCTTCATCCCTCTACCCAGACTTCCTGGGATATTTTCCTTGGATGCTTCCCTAATGAACTCCATGCACCCAAATGTCTCTCACCATTTGCTCCTGGGTTACATAACCTAAGACAGTATTCTATTTCTAGTTTCACTGATTTTGATTGCTTATGGCATGCCAGGCACTGTTCTCTGTATTTTACTACTATAATCTCAATTTTACAGATGAGGAAACCAATGCTCAGTGAAATTAAATAACTTCCCTGAGTTTTCACAACTAGGAAGCAGCAAAAACAGGATTTGAATCAAGTGGTCAGACTTCTCAACCCAAACTATTGATGATTGAGCTCTAACTGCATACATATGTCACCATAATGCCCATACTTATTTTAGGCTTAGAGTCAAATAGAAGAGGAGCAAAGAGTGTTTGGAATCAGGTTCAAGTCCCCAATCTATCATTTTCTAGATATCTGACCCTCCATGCTCTTCCTTATACATTAGTGTTAATAAGAATAGCTACTTTCCAGGGTTACAGGGGAAGTTAAATAACATGATGCATTCGCAGTGCTTCACACCTTGCCAGGCATGTGGGACATTCCTTGTACATGCTAGTTGGCTTCCTGCCTCCCCGCCTCCTCCTCAACAGGTCCCTTCCCTGGTTTAACAGGAGGACAGGTAATGGCAGAAGAGAATGCAGCCTCAATAGCCTGTTGTTTCCAGAAAGTATCTGGCTAATTTATTTCAAAAGGTTTTGCTTCTATGAAGTTTAATAGAGTTGATGAGTATTAAAGGAATCATTTAATCTTCATTTGAATGTGAGCAGTAAATGTGTTTTGGAGATTATATTCATTCCCCAGTGACTCCAAGTACTTTCCTATTCCAAAGCTGATTTTCATACATCAGAGCAAAGGGTTTTCAGCTCTGTGTAGCTGGCTGAATGAAATGCAGTTCTCAAGCAAGGTGGCAGAGTCTCCTTCCGGCCACACCCATTGAGGGCCACAGTGCAGACATTTGGCTCCTTCCTGACCCATATGTTCCGGTCTCAACCTGTTCCCGAACATGTGCAAGGCTTCCTGTCTCTGTAAAACAGGCTTCACAAACACAGGACTTAGCCACAGGGTCTGCCTCCTTCTTGCAACCCACTGGTTCTTCCACTGTGCTGCACCTAATGGAAGGTCTGCCCGTCCACCAGAGGTGAAGCTGCTAAGATCTGTCAGGGGAAGCATTTTACCAAATTAATTTTAGTAGCTTGGAATCAGGTTAAACTTGTGAAGAAGGAAAGAAAAGAAGGCTTACCTGGTATCCAATATATGATACTAAATTTTACATCCTGTAAGCACTTGGGATGTGAGTGTTGCTTTAAGGGTACGAAGAATTTTTGCTTCTCTGCTAGGAGCAATTCAGGGTTTTGATAAGTGCAGCATTATCTGAGGAAGGGCTTGGAGTTTAGGGTTTCTTTTCTGCATTAGTAAAACATTTCCAAACTAGGATAGAGCACTGATGGGCTAGTTATATACGATAAGTGTGCATTGAGTCCAGTTGTGGAGTGTGAAGGGTAACAATCAAGGAGAAGGCAGCCAAGGGTTTCCCAGGGTGTTTAGTGGGCCCCATGCCTTCTCAGTTGGATCTCTCATTCTCTCAGGCATCTTCTGAAGTGTGCCCCTGGGTGCACACCTAGGCTTGTTTTGATAAATGGGAAGATAGAGTCAGAGAGATTTTAAAAACTGGCCCCCACTGGGATTGGAACTCAAATGTTTCTGTGACCAAAGCTTGTGTTCTTTTTTTTTTTTAGGCTCGGCTCCAGCACTCATGTGGACTTGAGCAAGTCACTTACTCTGTTGAACACACAGTGCCATCTGCAAAATGGAAATAATTCTGATTTTCATGCATTATAAGACTGTCATGAGGAGCAAATGAGATAATACACATGTAAGTGCTTTAAAGGCAGTTAAGTGCTAGTCCAATATAATGCATTGTCATTTATTGATGATTGCCATGATGACAACAACGGTGGTAATCATTGTATCACCAGAGACATCCAGTAGAAGAAACTTTCAAGTAGGGACGCCCAGTAGCATGAGTCTCTTCGTGAAGAAATCCATGGGATTTAGTATTTGTGAGGCTTCCCTTGACAAACAGAAAGATGAAGCCAGATACTAGGGAATCAGAGGCAGTGTAGGTTGGGAGGAAATGCAGGCATGTTCGAGTACTCCGGTGGTGAACTCAGATGAAGGAGCAATAAATAGGGCAGTAGCTGAGGGGTCAGCAGGGTCAAAGGCCAGCAAGGCAGCAAAGGAGGGAGCAGGAGAGAAGCCGGATGAGACAGTCCTGAGCAGCAGTGAGATCTGAATGCCTTTGTTAGCTGTCAGTTTTAGGTTATATTTTTGAACAGTGAGCAAGCAGCCTTATGCCAAAACCATCTGGGCCAGCTCTGGGACAAGCCTCCAGCTGCAAGAGTACATGGAGGTGGAATCTTACAATATTTATGGACTTCAGATGCATGGCCTCTGGAGTTCCAGGAGGCGAAAGCACATTCCACATGCATATAGGCTGAGTTTCAGTGTGGGAGACACCACAGGAGTCTCTGGTTATGAAGGTCTCACCTGAGGCTGGGTTGCTGCAGATAGAGGCGAGGAGTCCGGGAGCCTCAGGTCAAGCAGGTTTCAGGGTGAGCAGACTCTGAACTCCTCATGTTGCTTTTTGGAGAAATATCACAGAGAGACCCTTACCCACGGGATTTCTTTAAGGCAACCATGTTAGTGTTCTCTTGTGGGAGTGAGTGTAGTGAGCGTAGCTAGCAGTTCTTCCTCCCCCATTAAAAGTTGCACTCCTCTGGGTAAGAAAAAATAGGTCACCCTTGTTTCCGATGGAGCTAGAACTAATTCCAGCACTTCATGGGTGTTTATACAAGAGGTGGCTTGTTCCCAGTGGCTGGGGTGACTCCAGTGCCTTTGGCCCTAGAGCTTGGTCTCAAGCCTTTGGTCAGAGAAAGTTCACAAAGAAGTGACTGTAAGAAAGTATAAAAGGCCACAGTCTGCTGAAGGTCAAGGGGTAAAGAAGGGGAACATTTGTCTTGTCTGAACCACCTGAGGCTTCTCAGGTGTGACTTTGATCTGTCCATGACTCTGATAAGGTGTCCCTTCTCCAGACACATTATCTGTATCACCTTTCCTCACCAACCCTTCAGCAGCTGGAAGATGGCAGGGGCCCTGTGGAGGCTGTGAGGGAGGGAAATGCCAGGGGAAGAGAAATTGGGCATTTTATGATTTAAGCCAACCTCAGTTTCCGGTGGGTAAAATGGAGATGAAAGTAAGACATTTGGGTGGCTAGTTCACCACAACTGAGGTTCCTCCTCACCTCAGAAGGAAAGAAACATCCCAGGCAGCCCTTCCCAGTGAGAAGGGAGGATGGAATGGATCTCTGGAAATGTGAGGACAGACTTTGCCAATAAACTCATGATATTTGGAGCTCTCCATGGAAGGCCTCTTATGCCAGGAAGAGAGGAGGCCCCAAAGAAACAAATGATACTTTGAAACCTCAACACTAAAAATATTTTCCTGCAACCACAGGAGAAGGTCTCACCAATGGTGATCTCATGGGCTCCTGAGAGTCACTGAGCTCAACATTTGTGTTCGACCAACTTTGAGAATGGGGAGCAGAGACCCCATTCCAGCTTCTGGAACCCCAGCCATCTTTCCACTGCTCCCATGCATGCGCTCTACTTTTCAGGGTGTTTTTGAGGGAAACTATACAGCAGCCATAACTCCAATGTGTAACAACCCTTTTAGTTGAATTCATCCAATAGCAGTGACTTTGTCACTCTTCCTCAGCAGAACCCTTGACGATGTTCTGCTGGTTAAGTCCAGTCCGTGCATATTTCTCCCTCTCAGGGTCTGTTGCTCAGCTCCTATAGTGTGCAATATGGAGCATCCTTCTAGTAAATTGCTCTTCATGCCAGAGTTGAGTTTTGGTGCTTCTAATTGAAGAACTCTAACTGATATTCCTATTCATGTTGCATTCATTCATTAAATCATCATTTATTCAGCACCACCATCTGCCAGGCACAGATATCATTACGGAAAAAGCATAGCCCTTGCCTTCAAGGGCCTCCGAGTCTAATGGGGAAAAGATACAAGTATGAAGGGCCACAATAGAGTTATTAGGTAGGTGCCAGAGAAGCAGAGGAGGTGCAAGCAGCTTAGACTCGGTGGAGTCAGGGAAGGCTTCCAGAGGAGAGGATGCTTAAGTTTTGATGAATGGGTAGAGGTGGTCCAAACAGAGGAAGGAGGAAAGATGCATTCTCTTTAGGCAGAAAACCATTGTGTGAAGGTTTGAAGATATGCAGAAGCTGGATAAATCTGAGGCACTGCTAACAGATTAGCTGGGATATAGGGCAGGCATGAAAATGAAGCAGAAGAGGCAGTTTAAAGAGGTTGGCAGGAAGGTGCCAGACCAAGATGTATACTAATGATGAGCTAAGGAGGCTAAACATTCTCCCAGAGGAGTCACTGAAAAGTTTTAAACAGGGAATGCTTTGGTCATGCTTATGTCTTAGAAAAGTCATTGTATCCCCAACTACAGAGTGATTTGGGAGAACCCTTGGTCAAGGAAGGGAGACCAGTCATCCAGAGGGCAAGGATGGGGGGGATGAACCAAGTTACTTTGACACAGGAATCAGAATGCCAAGGTTAAGATCAAGGAGAGGGGCATTTAGAAGGTAGACTAGAATATACCCATCTAGACAGGAGATGAGAACAAAGAAAAAGCCAGAAGCTGAAGTCACACTGTGGTCTTTACTCCCACCTCCTACATCTCATTAGATCATGTCATTTTTCTGGTTAAAATATTTCTGGTTTCCCTTTGCTTTCAGGGAAAAGTTCAAACTCACAGGATAATCAAACAAAGCTTTTTCTAATGTGGTCCTTGATGATGTTTGTTTTGGCAGGAACAGGAGCAAAGTCTGTTTGCTTGTTTTCCCATATTTCAGTATGAAAAATTTCAAAGCTTAAGAAAAATTGGAAAATAGCACAATGAATAACTGTATGCTTTACCTAGATGCACCAATTGTTACTATTTTGGTGCGTCTGCTTTATTTCTCTCTTTCTCTCAATTTCTCCCTCTCTTTCTGTCTTTTCCAATGTGTGCACATTCACACACATTTATATTTTTTAACCGGGCCATTTTGGACCATTTGTAAGTTGCAGACATCATGACACCTCAATCTCTAGATACGTCAGTGTGTATCTCCTAAGAGCAAGAACATTGTCCTGGAAAACACCAATATCCAAGACATTAAGCGTTGATTCAGTAATATCATTGAATATACAGTCCACACATAAATTTCCCAGCTGTCCTCAAATATATGCTTAATGGCTTTTTTAAAAGTCTAAAATCCAAGGATCATGAATTGCATGACTCTGTTCTGTCTTTAGCATGCTCTATCTTTCATTTGAGGCCCTTTCCTGTCCTACTGAAATGTCACCCTATTCTGGGGCATACAGTGATGTCTCTTTATGCTGTTTTGATTTGCAAAAGTCCCCTCTCACTTTCTCTCTTTCATGACGTGATCTTTCCTAAGAGTCCAGGCCAGTTGCCTTGTAGCATGAACCACAATCTGAGTATGGTGGATTGTTTCCTCACGGTTAGATTCAGGTTTCACATTTTGGGTGATAATTCTGCATAAGTGACGTTATATCTTCCCTGTTGTGTCACATCAAGAGACACATAATAGCCGTTTATCGCATTATTAATGATGCCAAGTTTGATCTCTCCACAACAAAGGCACCTTTCCCCTCATTGTGATTAATCAGTAATTTGGGAGGTAATACTACGTGACTGTGTAAATATCTTGTTCTAAATGATGTTTCACCCATTATTATCCATTAATGATTTTGCCCAAATGAATTACCCTATAGTTGGTTGTAAAATATTGATTTCCTAAAACCCGTCATTTCTTATACATTTATTAGCTAGCATTCATTTGGAAAGAAGAGCTTTCCCTCCCTACTTCCACACTTTCTTCACACTTTTTTCAAAAGTGTTACTGTGGACTCCTGGATTCTGTTTTTTATATACACAATGTTATAATTTATTACTGCCATCATTCTTTTCGATGTTGTGATTATCCCAAATTTGGCCAGTAAGATTCCCTTTGAGCAAAATTTTGTCCTTCCAGCATATCCACAGTTGTCTTTAAGCACTTCCTTGCTTTTGGACATAATATTATTTTCCAGCATCATCTGTTACTTTCCTGAAAGGCAGAGTTTTGGGGGAGAAATGGTGTTTAGCTTTGAATGTTTAGCTTTGAATGGTGCTGCATTTGAATTTGGTATACCTTTTTGATATCTCGTGTCTAGCAAACAGTTGCACATTCACGCGCGCGCACACACACACACACACACTTATATACATCTCCAGCTTTGTTTTCAATGTATTTGAATGGTGGTCTTTCGTCTTGACAAGGTAGGCAGCTCCCTTCCAGCTATGCTGCAACTGTGGAAGGGGAAACATGAACTGCTGGCTGTGTCTGCCATAGGGAGTCATCGGTTTGTCAATCAGTAGTCTCCAAGAAGGATGTGAGCAAGATGATCCATTAAGAGGGAAAAGAAAGGACTGGAACTTCTATCTAGATTTATTTTTACCTAATTGTTCACATTTCTATAATATACAGGTTTTATAATATAATGAGTAAATAAGTACAGTAACACATGTATATCACCTTGTAAATAAACAACCATACACACAGAGGGGACTATGCTCAATTTAAAAAATGAAAACATGAACAAAAATATTTGGGGAACCCTAGCATAATTGCAGTGGAAGCCATGGGTTGAAAGGAGTCATCTGGGAGGTGTTCATAGAAAGAGAAGAGTAGAGGGTATAGAATGGAAGCACAGGGAAACCCCAACCCTTTGGAAATGAGAAAAAGACTAGAGTAGACACCAAGAAAGGAGAGGAAGAGAAAGCTAGGCAAGAAGCAACAGAAAGATCTGGAAGAGTGCTGTCACAGACACACAGAGAATGATGGAAGTGTTTCATATAACCAAAAATGGTTGAGGAAGAGAGGCCAGAAATGTGCCCACTGGATATGGCAATATGGTGGCCATCATATTGCTGACTGATCACAGTGGCCTAAGGAAGGAATGCCAGGAGGTATGTAGAAAGTGAGGATGAGTCAACAACTGTGGCTATAAAGGGGAAAGAGATCAGACAGACCTTGGAAGCGTGTGTGGGACCAGCTAGAACAATAGTCATTTTAGCTGCTGTAACAAATTCAACACAGCTGGGAAGTGAGAATCATAACAGAATATGATGTGGAGTTTTGAGAGACCTGTGAAATACTCTGAGGCTCCGAGAGGAAGGGGCTGCAGAAGTCTGCCTTGATGTGATTGAAAGCAGACAGTAGCACAAGGCACTTTGGGGCACGTGTTTTAACAGCACGATGTCAAGCACAATCCATATTTGCCGAATAACAATGACCTTCAACTCTCCTCCACCAAGGCTGGGCCCAGTCTGAGGTGGCCCAGTGTTACCCCTTACATAGCCTAAATTTTTCTGGCTGAAACCTGTGACAGACTCTGTTCTGTCTTTAGCACTGCCTGTCTTCCATTTGGAGTCCTTCCCTGTCCTATTGAAGCATCACGCCATTCCAAGGCACATAGTCATGTTCTGTGCCCCACCTGGCCCTTTCTGTGACTCTTCACGGGAGCAGAGCTTTTACTTTGGACCTCTTCCCTACGCTTGTACTCTAGAAGCATTGGCTGCTCTCAGGAGCCTTATTCACTGCTGGATGATACATAGAAAATAACCTGTGCTAAAAGATGAGCTTGCTAATGTGCTTGCAGAGAAAGAACTTGGCCCTGCTTTGGGTGAGAAGTCATGGAAAGGGCCCAGGTGTGCAGGTCAAAGAGGCTTTCAGTTCTCTGGGCTCTTCTACTTTCCACATTTAAGGCCTGGGGCAAGGGCTTAAGCCTGCCAGGCCCAGTTTCCTCACCCTGAAAATGGGGACAATGATGATAATAATATCTAACTCGCAGGTCATCATGAGAATGAAATTAAGTCATCTTCAGAAAGTCCTCAATATATAACAGTAAGTATGTTAACAAATTCATTCATTCACTAAAGATGTACTGTGCATGTATTTTAGACCAGACACTGTCCAGGCACTGGGGATGTGAGAGTGCAAAGAATTAAAAAGAAAAGAACAAATGCTTGCCCTCATGGAGCTTGAATTCCACTGAGGGAGGGGAAAAGTAAGCAAATAAATGCATAATACATTATCAGACAATAATAAGTTCCTTGAAGAAAAATAAAGGAGGATAGGGCCTAAGGAATGAATGGGAGGTAAGCTGAGAAATGTGCCGTGAAGACCTCCCTGAGAAGGTGACTATGAGTAGAAATCTAAGTGAAGTGAGGCTGTGAGCTGCCTAATGATGGGAGCAAGAGCATTTCAGGCAGATGGAACCGCACATTCAAGGGGGACAGTAGGGAAGCACCGTGAGTGTATGTGGGGCTGGTGTGGGGAGAGCAAAAGGAGATGAGGTCAGAGAGGTCGGCAGATGTCAGATCATTTGAGTCTTGTAGGCCACTGGAATCTTTTGGGTTAGATTTTATTCTAAACATGTTAGGTAACATTGGAATGTGAGGGCAGAGAAAGATGATATGATTTATTTATTTTTTCATTATTCTTCTGGCTGCTGTGCGAGAGACAGATTGTAGGTAGGGGCAGGAATGGAGTGATGAAACCAACTAGAAGGCTCTTCCAGGCATCCAGGCAGGAGATACTGGTGGCTTGAACCAGGACAGAAATAGTGGGCATGGTCAGAAGTGGTCATATTTGGGATATGTTTTAAAGTTAGAGCCCACAGCATTTGCTGATAAACTGAGAGTGGGACGGGAAAGAGCTGAATCAAGGATGATGTCAAGGCTTTTGGCCTGAGTAACTAGGAAAATGGTAGGGTCTTTTAAAAAAATATTGGGTATATTAGAGATTATCAGCAGCAGCAGCATCTTGACATTCAACCCTATTTAATGACTATTTGGAACAGTATAGAGAAGATAAGAGTTCCAAGGTCATTACCAGGCTTAGTAGAAAAGTGGGAGTTGACTGGTTAGCTCTTTCTGCCATGAGCACAGGAGCAGAGTTTGGTGTTTTATGTCCAGAATAGTTATCAACCTGGGCCTATAGCGGTGTTTCTCAAAGCGTGGCCCAGCAGTGTCAGCATCACCTGGCAACTTGTCAGAAACGCACATTCTCAGGCCCCACCCCAGACCTGCCGAATCAGAAACTCTGAGAGGTGGGCCCAGAACTCTGTTTTAACAAGCCTTCCAGGTGATTCTGATGCATGCTCAAGTGTGAGAACCACTAGCCTAAGGTGTTTCTATGCTGATGGGCAACTGCAGAATGCTGCAGTGTTTCCCAGGGATGGGTCATCACAATGTGTGTTCTTGTGTCTGTGTGACAAGAGATCTCTGCTTGGGAAGGGAAGGGAAAGGAAAGAAAGTGGGGGAAAACCTAGGAATCTAGAAAATATATTGTTTAGGGCATTAGAGTCCTGAAAAATGGTCCCATGAGCCAAGTGAAGAATCAGCTAGAATAGAATCAGAATCCTTTACTTGATAAACATGACTTGCTTAATATTTGTGTGAGGGGTAGGGTGGGGGAGTGGGGGATTGTATTCATTTTCCTTTGTTTGTTCCTAGAATTTTAGAGAGATTTTATTTTGAAAATTCATAACTTTCACAGCAGCCTGCATGGTTAAAAGGAAAGGATCATTTATCTATGCTAGGGCCAGAGTTTTAAAGGGAGAAGCCCCCAAGACTAGCCACTAAGGTCATGAATGGCAGCTATGGGAGCCAAAGGACACTAAAGGAATGATGAAACTTAAGTTGGGGATTCCTCCCTGACCTGACAACCTATTCTAAAGACAGTCCTTTTGGAAGATTATCTGCTCTCAAACCTAGGAAGTGTTGAGGCTTTGTTTTTATAATGGCCTCTTCTTAACCTAAATAACCTAAAAAAAAAAAACTAACAAAAAAGTCACCCTCCTTAAAGATCAGACTTTTAAAATGGACCAGGTTGGGCTGGGTGCAGTGTCTCATGCCTATAATCTCACCACGTTGGGAGGCCGAGGTGGGAGGATTGCTTGAGGCCAGGAGTAGCTGTAGTCCCAGCTACTCGAGAGGCTGAGGCAGGAGGATCACTTGAGCTCAGGAGAGCAAGGCTGCAGGGAGCCATGATCATGCCACTGCATTTCAGCCTGGGTGACAGAGCAAGACCCTGTCTCAAAAAAATACAGTAAGATAAAAACTAAAATGGGCCAGGCCATCTTTCCAATGTGGCCTGCTTCTCTTCACTCTAACTGCCAGTTGCCAGGAGCAGCCTGCTCTGCCCGGGAGTGAGGCTGACCCTCTGATCCTTATCTTTCCTCAGCGGCCAGCTGCAGGACTTCCAATTGGCTGACCCCATTAGTTCTAGTTTCTTTGAGTAAACAGAACACTTGGTCACATTGACACAGGACTCTTTCGGTGCCGCTTCACCAGCCAGAAATCTCCATGGTTGGCAGCACCTCTGTCTGAACTTCACTTAGACCCACTGGACTCGATCTTCCCACTCTGCCCAGCAGATCATGCTACCAGCCTGGACCCCATGCCCAACATGGCTCTGCACTCAGCCTGTAGCTGGTCTAGGCATGCTATGACCGGTTTCCACCTTTGGTGCCATCTGGATGAGGGGGATGCGGTGGCATCCAAAAAAAATTGAAGATGCCAGCAACTACAGAGCCTCAAAGGGGTGTCACCTCCTCTGGGATGTCTTCCCTGATCTCCCCACTCCCAGCCCAAGACTGGAGTAGGTATCCTTGCTTTGGGATCTCACTGTACTGTTATTGCCTCCTTATTTGCCTGGATTCCACTCCAGCCGTATCTGTGTGTTTGGTTCATCGTATTCACCATAATAGTTTACACTTTATCAGAGAGTCTGGCACATAGGGACACAGAATGAAGAAGCCAGAGAACTTATTTCCCAGCACACCTTTAGACTAGGTGAGGGACTGGTCTGAGGCTTAGAGTAAGGTGGGTTCATAGGCAGATCCTCAGTGCAGGGCCAGCAGCAGTTCTTTCTCCCAATGGGCTTCCTCTTTGTGCCCTGTCTGGCATCAATATAGGGAGGGCAGAAGACCCAGCAAGAATTCCAGGCATACCTGCAAGCTCCTTTCATCTG
This sequence comes from Papio anubis, assembly GCF_008728515.1. Taxonomy (NCBI): domain Eukaryota; kingdom Metazoa; phylum Chordata; class Mammalia; order Primates; family Cercopithecidae; genus Papio; species Papio anubis. The sequence goes on along the minus strand of NC_044996.1, from coordinate 106,493,414 downwards.
GGTAGATGACCCTTGCAAGCTAGTGGACTATAAATCAGTGCCCATCACCTAGCACATTGTAAATGAACATACATTGATGAAAAATGTTCCTATTTGGCTCAGTCATCTTGGGTGAAGTACGAAAATGGCACCTGTTTCCAAATCTTTATCTAGGGAGACTAGAACCTCCTTGTATTCTCCCAGCCAGCAGGTTACACACTCCTATTATGGCATTTGTCACACTGGTTTATAATTATTTCTTTATGTTTCTGTCACTTTGGGAGCTCTTCGAAGGCAGGAACAGATTTTACTTATCTTTTGGGCCTCAGCTGGTGGCATGGAGCCTGGCAAAGACTAGGAGAACACAAGAGTTCGCTGAACAAATATCCCAGGTATATACTGTTTTGCTATTGGATATAAGCCAGGAGTGGTAGTGATGAATTACTGCCACAGCCCCTTTCTGATTCCAGGAGCCCTGGCCAGCATTATCTCAGTATTGTGTATAGGAAAGATGCTACAGGCTCCTTTGAAGTGATGCTGGTGCCACTACATATGTAATAACAGGTCATGAGGCAATATGATGAGGTCAAAGTGTGATGCAAGGGCCTCCTTGCAACACCCAGCAAGGAGGAAGTGACATGAGAGGAGAACAGGATTGACGCCCCTGGACCAGGTCCAGAGCTTTAAGAGCTTGTGCTTCAGGGAGTGTATCTGGGTGATGCTGCCTCTGTGAATTTCACAAACCTGTGTGTCCTGTCAGGAAGGGAACTGAAAGCCTGGGCCACCCACCCTTTCCACAGTATTGGGGCAGATGTAAAACGGGACCCAAAGAATTGTCTTTTTGCTCTGCTAGACGGTAACTGTATAAGCGATGTGAATTCAGGGAGGAAACTGCTCCAAAACATGCCCCCACCCACTGAGCCACATCCCTTTACCCAAGGATGCAATCTTTCTTCCCTCTCTTTCACCCTGGAAGGAAATGAGGTGTCTTAGGTTGCGTTTCCTGGAAAATCCAATTTGAGTCAGTAATTGACGTGCAGGAAGTTTATTGGGAATGCCCTGGGGAACAACACCTATTAGGGAGGGAGAGGGCAGGAGGGCAAGAGGGAGAAGTTGAACTGCAGTGCCAATGTGCTTGCCACAGAGGCCTCAGGTCATCCCTCAAGGGCCTCCAGAGCCGGGGTGGCCTTGCGGAATTGGCCCAAATTGAAGCAAAGGGGCTGGGCCTTTGTATTGCCCCCACCTCGGAAAGAGGGGGTGACCTTGGACAAAAAAAGCTCTTATCAGCTGAGAGCAGTTCCCAGAGGAGGACTTACCAGCCAACAGTCATGGTGGCTGAGGGAGGAAGTGCCTGGGAAAGAGCACCTGGACATCACAGCATCTGCCACAGGAGGCTGAAAATGCAAATATACCTGAGAAAAGCAACAGATGGTTTTCAATGGATACCAAGAAGTAAATGACTGATCCAGAGTCCTTTTGGATAAGAATCATGGAAGTGGATTTGAGATCGAAATGAACAAGACCAAGATCAGGGAAGAGAGGAAGAGGATGTGCAGAGTGTCAAGGAAGGAGAATCTGGATTCAGACTGTGGAGACCTGCCCTGGGGCTTCCTGCTGTGGAATTCTGCTAGCAGCACAGGAGTCAAGTTGAGTTGTCCAGGACCTGGAACTGCGCCTTACCTCTGAGACACCTTGAGTGGAAGTTCTCTATTTCAGCTCTCCCACTTGGCAAATGAGGACTGGTGATGCCAACCTCATCTAGGGACTTCAGTCTTTAGGGGGAAAAGATATAACACACCACATCTATATTTGCAGCAAGGGACACACAGATAAAAACAAACTTTGTTAATATGAAATAAGATATAAATCGTTATCAGAATCACAGAAGCTGGGATGGGTAAGTTATCCACTCATTTTACCAATGAGGAAATAGATTCAGGGAGCAGAAGTGACTTGCCCAAGGTCTCCCAGCAGCTCCTTAGCCAAAAATAGGCCCAAAGTTCCTAACGCCTGGTTCAGGGCTCATTTATAACACCCAGCTTCTAGAAATCTTTATGGGGTTGCCTGTTTTTCTTTTCTTTTTTTCTTTTCTTTTTTTTTTTTGAGACAAAGTCTCGCTCTGTCGCCCAGGCTGAAGTGCAATGGCGCTATCTTGGCTCACTGCAACCTCCACCTCCTGGGTTCAGGCAATTCTCATGCCTCAGCCTCCCAAGTAGCTAGGATTACAAGTGCCCACCACCATGCCTGGCTAATTTCTGTATTTTTAGTAGAGAAGAGGTTTCACCATGTTGGCCAGACTAGTCTTAAACTCCTGACCTCAGGTGATCCACCCGCCTCGGCCCCCCAAAGTGCTGGGATTACAGGTGTGAGCCACCACGCCCGGCTGCCTATCTTCTTAAAAGCAACTTCAAACTCAGGCAGACTCCAAATTTTCTAATGCAATTTTGTCTTAAGTACCCCTCTCTGTCGGAAGCTCCTGTCCTTAGCAGAATTCTGTCGCTGCCACTGCTCGCCAGTGCCAGTGAAAGACCTGCCAGCCAGAGAGGCCTTGGAGACATTTGCATTTGGGTGAAAGGAGCTGATGGTCTTGGACTCACAGCTGAAGGTTTTCTGGGGTGGAAATTAAAGTGGCAGCAGGAAGCAGAATGCGACCTAATTAGCAGTTTGGTCTCTGAGGCTGACCTCCTTTCGGGAAAGCTGGCACTCATAGGAGCATAAAGCAGCTGTCGCCTCTTCCCTGCCTGGCCAGGTGGGCTCAGAGCAGTGCCAGCCCAGCCGTCAGCCCATGGCAGATGCCCTTCTGGAAAGAAGTCTTGCCTCACCCCTCAGCTCTCCATCTATGGCTCCAAACAAGGAGTACTCCCAGCATGAAACTCCTTAAAAACGAGGGAAGGAAGAGAGAAGACAAAAGCCTTTCATATCTCTGGCGGGGAGGGGGAGGCTTAATGACTTGAATGGGGCTCAGGAGGTGGAGGGACGGGTAGCAGAGGGCTGCGCTGTGGGCAGTTGATGTGTTCACCAGCGTCTCGCACCTGTTGTCTTCTGCGACCACACGTGCAGGCAACCCTGGGAGCTCCAGCTAAACAGGCGAGGAGTGTAATTAATCCATTGTTTAGCATTATTGGAGCTCACTGCTGTGCGGATTCTTCCTGGCAGTTCTCCCAGCCTGATGGTGGCGGTGGAGACAGCAGCTCAGCGAGCAAGGAGGGGGTTTGGACGGATTGAGATGTCAGGTCTGGGGAAGGGTAACTACTTATTAAAGAAGGTTCATGCCTGAGGGTGAGGGTAGGACAATGCCCAGCTCTCTTCCCTGGTGGTTCACTTCCCACTGCTAGGAAATAATGTCTATCTGTTTGACTCCCGCTGAGAAAGCCCATTTTCCTCCTTGTTCCTGGGAGGCTGGCTGAGCTGTGAGCATAGTGTGGAGGATGTTTGCCTAGAGGCCTGGGCCCGGTCTCTGTCTCAAACTGGGCTGCTTCCTACTACCTGGCCTCTTGGCTGGTGTGGTTGATGGCTTTCACCTGCCGTAATGATCCAGCATCAGCCTACATAGGGGTCTTAGTAGCCTCCCAAGGGTAAGAGCCAACACTTTAACAGCTTTTACTAAGTGCCAGACATCGTTCTAAACACTGGGCATGTATTACTGCATTGAATTTTCACAACAACACTATGAGATAGGTGCTATTCTTATCCCTACTTTACAGATTAGGTGAAGGAGGCACAGAGAGGCTAAGTAACTTACCCAAAGTAGCACAGCTAATAGGAGGTAGAGATGTGATCCAAACAGAGTCTGATTCCAGACCTTGTGTGCTCAGCTGTTGCACTGTACAACCTCTTCAGCTCACACTCCTAGCACCAGTGGGACATAAAGAACATTTTCTGGTATTTCAATCACCATATCTACCTGCCAGGGGACATTTCTATTTCTGCCCCGCCAGTCCAGATTATCCAGTGGAGGAGCTTTGCTGGCTCCTTTTTAATAAGCATTAGGCATACCTTTCATGATTTGGTCTATTTGAGAAATCCTGGAGATAGGGAGTTACTTCAGCTCATTGATTCTCAAACTTAGGTGTCAGGAACAAACACTCTGGAGGTTATTGACAATACCAGTTCCTAGACCCCTTGGACCGCACCCCCACCCCTAGATTTCTGGTTTTAGACCCACTGGTTGGGTTGCGTCACTCTTTGTCTATAGCAGATATGATAGGACTATTCTTTATTCCTCTTCACTCTGTTCTCATACCTGCAGCCAGGAAGTCCAGGGTAGCCCTGAGCATCTTGATTGTGCAGCACTGGTCTGAGGCAGCCTTGTAGGGCTCTTGTTTTCAGAGGCATGGAGAGGAGAAAGGCAGGCTGAAGAACTGGCTGAGGGATCACGAAGCAACCTTAGTGATGCTGCTACTTAATTGGGTGGTTATTGGATTGCCAAGGCTGGGCCTTGTTGGCTCCTTACTTAAAAGCATGCAGAAGCCCGATCTGAGACAGCAAGAATGGCTTTTTGCTTCACTGGACTAATGTGGACAGTGGTCAGTGCTTTTCCTTTCTCTCCCATTTCCTGGGAACACATTCGTGGAACTTGGCATTATCAAAGAATAAAACAAGACCATCCAAGCTGATATATATATATCTATAAAGCCGAGTCTATTAGCTTTCTAGGCATGGGAGCATAGACCAGTGAGTGGTTCTCTGAGGGGACGGGTCAGGAGTTTTTATTTTTTCTAAATGGAAAAGCACTTGATGTTTATGCTAATTAAGAATAAAAAGCTAGCATTGAGGATAGGACGAGAGAGTATACAGCTTTACACACAGTTGGTTAAAAGCAAGTCCAGTTTTAGCTTAGGAAAGTGTCTTCAGTTAGGCTGAGTGAGGAGTGGCATCTTGGGTTCTTTGACCACACAGCATTCAGTTATGATAACTCCTAGGTAAGTGGTGCTGTGAATAAAAAATTATCCTTTTACAACTTGCCAGGGCTGTAGCTGTGAGCAGGTCCAGAAAGACCCAGGTTGGTTCCTTGAGGTCATTTTGAGCCCCTTCTGGGTGGAATTACAGCTGTTTCCAGTCTCCTACGGCCCAGGCTGGTGATCCTTCCCTTCAAGGGTAGAGCAAAGCAAGCAAGGTATCTGGGGACAGTATTTAAGGAGGTACATACTTTCATGTTTGTGCAAGTGCAGAGTTGACCCTTGAGAGTGAGCACCTCCTTAAATATTGAGTTAGTGTCAGCCTACTGCTGCTGTCTTCCAAGATGTAAGGGAAAATGCTTTTAGTGTTGGTCTTGCTATAAAACATTCTCTTTGGATGAACTATGATTGCCTTTGCTCCAGATACATAATATTTCCACTTGCTCTTATTTCCCCGAGACTAGAAATGAATAGCGTGTGGACCAGGAAGGTAGAATGAGAAGGAATGAATCTGAGGATGCGTCAACTCTTGATCATGTTCTCTGTAATTTCAAGGATTTTACTCATATGACCAGATCACAGTGGCACAGACAGTCTGTCCCATTATAGAGCTGTGCTTAGTGTTCTCCCTCCATTGCCTCAGGCCAGAAACATTTTGTTTCAGGAGATATTTATTTGAAGTTTCAGGCACATGGAAGTTACTCATATCAGATCTTATCCATGGAATTATTTTTGCCTGGCTGTTATAAAACATCATCTGCAAAAAAGTTCAGAATGGCTCCCTGATTCTAGTTCCCTTAGTGTGGCTCCTCCTACAGTTTTCTAGAAAGGCATTGAATCCAATTCAAGGTATCCTGATTTGCAAATAGACAGGGCCTCTGGGAGCCTCCACATGCAGCTGAATTATCCATGCCCCTGACTCTGGGTTGAATTGGGCCTCAATAGTCCTGAGCAGATCAAACTCTGTTCTATTTTTTTTAAATTATTATAATTTAAGTTCTAGTGTACATGTGCACAACGTGCAGGTTTGTTACATAGGTATACATGTACTATGTTGGTTTGCTGCACCCATCAACTCGTCATTTACATTAGGTATTTCTCCTAATGCTATTCCTCCCCAGCCCCCTACCCCCAACAGGCCCCGGTGTGTGATGTTCCCCTCCCTGTGTCCATGTGTTATCATTGTTCAACTCCCACTTATGAGTGAGAACATGCAGCATTTGGTTTTTTGTCTTTGTGATATTTTGCTAAGAATAATGGTTTCCAGTTTCATCCATGTCCCTGCAAAGGACATATCCTTTTTGATGACTGCATAGTATTCCATGTTCTATTTTTAATGGCCTCTCATGAAGGCAAGCTGTGGTCTATGGCAGTCCTGATTTCAGGGGCTACCCCCTCCCTCAGCCTCAAGACTGTCTCATGATAGCATTGTTATGTTGATACAAATAGTCAAACTCTGTAAAATATTTGAAGAGGTTTATTCTAAGCCAAATATAAGTGACCAATGGCCAGTGACACAACTCTCAGGAGACCCTGAGAACTTGTGCCCAAGGTGATCAGGGTGCAGCTTGGTTTTTACATTTTAGGAAGACATGAGACATCAATAAATACATGTACTAGGTTGGTGCAAAAGTAATGGTGGTTTTCACCATTAAAAGTAACGGCAAATACTGCCATTAGTTTTGCACCAACCTTGTAAGATATACATTGGTTTGGTACAGAAGGGCAGGATAACTTGAAGCAGGGGGTGGAGGGGGCTTCCAGGTCTTAGGTAGATTCAAAAGTGTTCTGATTGGCTATTGTTTGAAAGAGTTATTATCAGTAGAAAGGAATGTCTGGGTTACTATAAAGGTGATATGGTTTGGATCTGTGTCCCATCCAAATCTCACATCAAATTGTAATCCCCAATATTAGAGGTGGGGCCTGGTAGGAGGCCCTTTGGAGCTGTTCTCATACTAGAGTTCTCACAAGATCTGGTCACTTAAAAGTGTGTAACATATCCCCCCAACCTTCTTTTCTTCCTGCTCCAGTCATGTTAAGACATGCCTGCTTCCACTTTGCCTTCTGCCATGATTGTAAGTGTCATGAGGCCTCCTCGGAAGCTGAGCAGACGCAGGTACCATGCTTCCTGCAGAGCCTACAGAACCCTAAGCCACCTGAACATTTTTCCTTTATAAATTACCCAATCTCACGTATTTCTTTATAGCAATGCAAGAACAAACTAATATAAAGAGGTTGTAGAGACCAAGGTTTTATCATGCAGATGAAGCCTCTAGGTAGCAGGTTTCAGAGAGAACAGATGGTAAATGTTTCTTATCAGACCTAAGGTCTGTGTCGATGTTAAATGCTGGTGGGATTTTCCTGAATTCCAAAAGGGAGGAGGGCATAATGAGGTAATGAGGCATGTCTGACCCCAATCCCCTTTTGCATCATGGCTTGAACTAGTCTTTGGGTTAACTCTGGAATACCCTTGGCTGAGAAGAGGGGTCTATTCAGATGGTTGGGGGGCCTTAAGATTTTATTTTTGGTTTCCAGTTGTCTCTGGAAGAATCTGTCTTTTCTGTGTGATTTAAATTGTTCCAGTTAGTTTACCTCCTCTTGCAGCTATTTCAGCTGTTTCTTCTTGTTCTGTCCTTCAAAGATATAGGGAGGAGCCAGCCACCAACTGCTCAGTAATAATCCTTCATGTGCAGCATGTAAGGGACACATAAGAAAATGCAGGGTTAATTCGAGAGCCACATTGCAATTCATTCATGCAGGGACCTCAGGAAGTTTTCTTGTTGCATCCCCCTCCCTCCCAGTCCCAACATCAAGTAAGCATAATGAAGTCAGTTCGGGATGGGCTTTAAGCCAAAATTCACTTGCTTTGGGATTTGTCACTCAGGCTCCTATATTAAATTCACCTTGGGGTCTATGGTAAATTTTATGAAATGTTACTTTCCTCTTTATGACTAGTATAAACATTTATTATACATCCTGTGATATATGTTTCCAGGAAGTAAGGAAATGCTGTTGTGGAAAGATATGATTCCCAACTGATTTGAAATATAGACAAATAGCATGTTTTAGAAAGGGGCCAGGACTTTAATTGAAAAAAAAAAGTAGTTATCAGATTTTTTTTTCTTGTCTTGCTCTGCCTTCTCTTCTGGCACCAGTTAAAGGAACGTTTCTCATGCTTTCTCCCCTTGCACACAAAAGATGATACCTGATATGAAATGCTGTCAAATCCTGCTTCATTAAAGCCTACAAAAGCTAATGCACAGCTCTCCTTGCACTGCCCTAAAATGGGAACAAAGAAGCAGAATAATGTCAAAATAGAACACAAAGGAAAAGAGTTTGTCCTCTGGGCCCAAGAGATGAAAGATATCAGGAGTCATCTGTGAATGTTGGGCTGGGCCAATGTTTCTAGGGCTTGTTTCATAGATGATGGGGGATTGCCAGATAGGGCAACTCATGCAAACACAGAGAGTACAGTGAGGATCCTCCAACGAGGACCCAGCCAATGCTTCTGTCATTGACTCAGTCACAGGAAACAAGGAAGATTGTTTGCCTCAGCACAGGGACAGCTAAATAGTCATGGAATATGGCTTTCCCATTCACTTCCTGTGCAGAAGAATACACCTTGAAGAGGAAAGAGGTCTGGGGACATGAGTTTCGTTGGAGGACCCTGGTTGGGGAACCCAGGAAACAGGCAGTTGTAAAAGATGTACTGGATTCTTAATAGGAGGTAGCTGTAAGAAAACTCAAGTCATATAACAAGCTTTATCACTCCTGGTAACATGAACCACCATGAGGACCAAGCCCCTTGGCTTTGTGGTTTAACAGAGTTTATTAATAAATCACAGATTGGGGGCAAATCTATTCTGCCAAATCAGAGTATGACCCCTGGAAATGTGAGAGGGCAAATTCAGAGCAACCTAGGTGGCATCACTGGGAATGGCAGACTCACGTTAAAATTAGGGCTGAAGTCAAAATCTAGCACTATGGGATTCAATGATGTGGTTCAGTCAGTCAAAGCAGGGATAGAACATAGTCCAGTCCCTTCCCATCATCCCACACTACCTCCTCATTTAATCTCCTGGCCTCCCCTTCATCTGCGTTCACTCTTCTGTCATCCACAGCTAAAGCCAGCTGCTGTGACTGGGCCATGGGAAAAGAGAAACAGTGAGGGTTGGACAGCCACTAGGAGCACACAGTTTGGCAAGTGAGGTTATTTCTTACTTGAGTTATCCCAAAGCAGAGCCTGAAACAAGTATTCGAGAACAAGTAGTTTGTTTGGAAAGGCATTCCAAAGAGCAGGAGTGAGGGAGTGGGGCGTATGAGGTACGGATATAGAGAAGGTCAATACAAGCATGAATTGTTGGAGAATCATTCTGCCAGAATTCCCTAGGAAGCATGCGGAAGACTTCCCAAAAATGTCCATCTTAAAGATGGGAGGCAGGAGCTGGCTCCCATCCTTCATTGGCTGAGGGCTGCCCCTGTATGTGTTGACATTCCTGAAATTCCCAGCTGGGCATGTAGTATCCTGGCCTCATAAGTGCCTTGGGGCAGAGAGCAAAGGTGTGGTGCTCAATCATGGTGAGACAGGTGAGTCTAAGTTCACACACAGAGCTTTCCACCCCAGTCAGCTCTGGAATTAGAAGTATGACCGATAGGATGTGTGACAGGGCACCAGACATATGTACTACAGGATGTAAGTCTGCCAAAGGGTAAGAGAACAAAAAGATACCATACTATCACTGGGGAGCCAAAAACGAAGGGAACTTGGACAAAAGTCCTCAGAAAATAAGTTGGCATATAATTATTCAAACTGACAAAAGTGAGGAGGCTTAAAAGAAGAATTGAGGAGGATTACGGGGAGTTGGATGGGATACTGTCAGAAAAAAAGGGAAGAAATCTTTCTGGATAGCCAGCATCCTGAGCATTAGAATGCCCTTGATACCTGAACCAGCAGAGATCTCAACATCGGGTGATAAAGGAGGTGAGACTACACTGTAATGAGATCTTCTGGATCCAACTTTAAGAAACCTTTGTGGGCAGGGACAAGAATGCCTTACATAGTATTGATTCCAAAGCTATACCAAAGTCATGCTTTTGTGGGAGCGTTTGGAAAGCTTAGAGTGCTTGAAAACAGAGGAGGCTTGAGCTGGAATCTTGATTAGACTTTTGGAGCTATATGCCCTACAGAGCCAGAGTCTAGACCTTGTCATTGCCACTTCTACCTGCAGCAAAACACCTTGGGAGTAGTCAAGGATCTCTGAGGCACTGCAAGCTCAAACCTTCCTTTACAAGAAAGGAAAGCCCCTCTGTGGCATTCATATTGTAAATACTTAACTTCTAGAAAGAGCCTGAAGATTACAAGCTTCGCAGATTAGTAAGATGAAATCTGTGAGGTTGAACTAATTAAGTATATGAAAGGATAATAGAAGATATGTATAGGAAAGACCTACTAAGTGACCCATTAGAAATACACTGATGCCTCCCAGTACCACAGTCTTAAAAGTTAATAGTGAACTTTATACAAAGTTATAGTAAACATATATTATTAATCTTCTCAGTGTTCCCTCCTCTGGAGAATTGACTCACTTCCATTTTATGTGGTTTTGGTGGTATATTAATCACAGTGCCTTACTCCGTGCTCACCTCCAGCACCACCATCACATATTCTAGACACAGGGGTGATCATGAAAGAATCAGCCATCAAATACCTCCATTCCTCAGGTCACAGTGATTAATTCAAGAATGAATGTGTGACTTAAAGAGGAATAATCAAAGTCTTCACTAAAATTCAATATATTGATGCTGGCAGATAAAGAATGGTGAACCTTCTTAAGAATAAAGCAGTACCTGGAAGAAAGAAAAGCTGGAGAGACTGAAAGATATTGTTGGGTCCCTGGATCTAGCCATGTCCTATACTACAAGTACCTTCAGACTTGCCAGTTTTGGGACTAATAAACTCTCTTTTTGCTTAAGCTAGTTTGACTCGAATTTATATGATTTGCAATGGAGAAAATGTCTAATGCAGTATTTACTGAGCACATAATGTTGGTTATGCTAGGTGTAATGGGTTGAAGGTTGGCTCCCAAAAAGACATAGCCGCAACCCAGACACTATATTTGAAAAAGGGATCTTTTCCAGTTAAGTTCAAAATGTCAACATGTGATCATATGACTATCTGGATGGGCCCTAAATCCAATGATGAGTGTTGTTTTGAGACACACAGATTAAAACAGACAGAAGAGGAGAAGACACAGACACACAGAAGAGGAGATCGTGTGAAGATGGAGGCAGAAGTTGGACTGATAGAGTCACAAGGAATGCCAACTGCCACCAGAAACTGGAAGAGGCAAAGAAGGATACTCCCCTAGAGTCTCCAGGGGGAGAGCTACTTTGCTGACATCTTGGTTTCAGACTTCTGGCCTCCAGAACTGTGAGATAATACATTACTGTTGTTTTAAGCCACCCAATTTGTGATAACTGGTTATGGCAGCCCTGGGGAACTTGTGTATTATGTTAGTGATTTAAATTTGAAGAGAAGGAATTACTGCTCTGCAGATAGTGGCATAAAATATTATTTATTATTTATTTTAAAAATAATTGTTATACAATAATTGCTTTAATGGAGGGGCATGTAAAGTGATGTAGGAGTGAAGAAGAATGGCTCATACAATGATGTCACATAATAGAAACAGAACTATATAACAGTTAAAAGAACTGCCTAGATTCAAATCCTAGCCCACTACTTACTTCACTGTAAACAGCTGTGCATCCTTGGGTAAGTTGACTAGACCCTCTGGGCCTCAGTTTCCAAAACTGTAATACAGGGTTGGCAATAAGGATTTTTTTTAATCGGATTTTTGTAAGTTAAATAGAACAATATATGTAAAGTGCTTAGAATAGAGCCTACTAGGCAGGTATGCAGTAAATGCTATTCAGGAGGAACTGCCCTGTAAGGAGGTACTCTGTATCAGAGCTTCCCCACCAGCATGCTGCAAATGGATTATGGATATGTCTGGTTAGAGGACTAAAAGGAGAGAGCCAGAGAAATTGGAAAAAACTGGGGATACCACAGTAAAGGAGAAGCTTGTGAAAGAGACAAGTTGTTATGAATTTCTGGGGTTATTCCAGATCTGCATATGCATGGACGTGATCCTAAACACAAATGAGGAGATAGACCAATGTACAAGTCCAAGACTGGCCACTTCCTTGTGCACACATGAGAGAGAGCTGAACTATGTTGCAAAGGCTTTAAAAACAGGACTGATATTGACAACACAACTCACAGAAGGCTAATCAGAACTTGCAGCCTGAACATACAAGTTGACTGCCTGCTAAAGCAAACAAACAAAAATAGCAACATTCTCCACAGGATTTAAATAAGATCCAGGATCTAATAACATCATATGCAAACATTTAGGATGCAATCCAAAATTACTCAGTATACAAAGAACCAAGATATAATACTGAGATAACACATATGCTAACATTTTGAGACTAAGACTTTTAAACGGCTACTATTAAAAACTCTAAGAAGTAAAGATAAACACGCTTGAAATGAATGGAAATGTAGAAAGCCTCAACAGCAACAACAAAAAGGAAACAAAGAAGCAGTGGAAGTTTTAGAACTAAAAAATTCAGTAACTGAAATTTTACAAAAACCTCACTGGATGGGCTTAACAACAGAATAATTAGGAATTAAGCATTCTGCATAATAGACAAAAGATTTAAAACAAAATGAACAGAGCCTCAGGAACCTACGTGACAATACCAAATTGTCTAATAATTATGTCTTCAGAGTCCCCAAAGAAGAGAAGAAAGAATTCTATGTTGAAAATTGTTTGAATAAATACTGGCTGAAAATTCCCCCAGTTTGATAAAATACATAGATTTATAAATTCAAGAGATGAATGAACTCCAAATAAAATAAATCAAAAGAAATCCATAGACAATGACAGTATAATGGAACTGCTGCAAAATAAAAACAAAGAAAAAAATCTTAAGAAAGAAACCCCTCAAAAGTGGAAAAGCAGTACTTTACTTAAAGGGGAATAGTGATTTCAATGACTGTGGATTTCTCCTAAGAAATCATGGAGACAAGAAGGAAATGACAGTATTTTCAAGTACTTGGAAAACAAACAAACAAACAAACAAACGGTAAACCCAGAATTCTATATCAAGTGAAAGTATCAGGAATGAAAGTGAGCTAAAGATATACTCAGATGAAGGGAAACTTCATTGCTAGAAGAATGATTCTAAAATAATTGCTAAAGAAATTTCCTTAAATAGAAAGGAAATAAAACCAAAAGAAAATTTGGAACATTAGGAGAGAGGGAGGGAGAACCAGAAATGGTACAGTAAATAACACATGCTTATTTATTAATACTAAAAATATTTATTTGCTGAGAAATAAAATTGACTATTTCTCTCCTATTGAGTTTTTAAAATATGTTTGACAGTTGAAAGCAAAAAGTATAACATTGATAGAGACTTCCATGTTTTTATTGCAAAATATGAGACAATTACAACATAAATGTGAATGGGTACAGGACCCTATATAGTACTAAGTTTCTATATTCCATTTAAAGTGACAAGATATTGGTTCTAAGTAGACTGGGAAAAGTTAAACGTGTACATTCTAATACCTAGAACATCCAGCATATACAGAGATATGGTCAGAAACAGAATAAATGTATTAAAATGTTTCTGAAAATATACAAATAAAAGAACATAAGCCAGGAGAAATGAGAATGGAAAACAGAGGAAATAAGCAGAAAATAATGAAGTGGTAGAAATCAAAACTTAACAATGATTACATTAAATGAAAATGGTCTAAACACAGCAATTGAGAGATCGAAATTTTCAGAATTGATTTTCTAAAATTTTCAAACTATATGTTGTTCACAAGAAACTCACCTCAAACATATCACTATGTTCAAAGTAAAATAATAGAAAAGTGTATACACTAATCAAGAGAAAGCTGGACTGAATATACTAACATCAGGTAGACCTCAGAGCTAAGAAAATGACCAGATATCAAGAGAGAAATTACATAATGATGAAAGAGCCAATTGCTGAGAGAACATAACAATACTAAATATGTACGTATATGCATCTAAAAGTAGAACAACAAAACACATGAAGGAAAAACTGACTAACTTGAAATGACAAATAGACAAGTCCACAATTGTAGTTGAAGACATCAACACTCCCTTCTCAGTAATTTACAGACCTAGTTCACAGAAAATGAGCAAGAATATAGGAGGACTCAACAACACCATCGACCAATTGGATCTAATTGACATTTTTAGAACATTTTACCTAAAAACAGCAGTATATACATTATTTTCAAGTAAATATGGAATATTCACCAACATAGACCATATCTTAGGTTATAAAACAGATTTTTATAAATTTAAAATGTTTGAAATCATACAAAGTATGTTCTCTGATCACAATGGAATTCAACTATAACTCAATAACAGTAAGATAAAAGAAAGCTTTTCAAACACTTGAAAATCAACCACACACTCCTAAATAATCTATCAGTCAAAAAAATGTCCCAAGGAAAATTAGAAAATATTTTAAACTAAGCATAGATAAAAATACAATATTCAAAATATGTGGGATACAGCTAGAGCAGTGCTAATAGGTAAATTTATAGCATTAAATGCTTATATCTGACAAGAATAAAGGTCTAAATTAATCAAGCTTATACCATAACATTCTAGAAAAGGAAGTACATAACTAAGGCAATGCAAGCAGAGGGAAGTAAAGAAAGATAAGACAGAATCCATGAAATTGAGAGCAGTAAACCAAAGCTGTTCTTTGAAAAGACTTATGGAATTGATAAATCTCTACCAATATTTACGAAGAAGTAAAGAAAGAACCCAAATTGACAATGTTAGTAACGAATGAAGGGACAATACAAAAAAAATCCTATTGGCATTAAGAAGATAATAAATGAATACTATGAAGAACAACCCTACCCACATGGATTTTACAATGTAGAAGATATGGACCACTTCCTTGCAAACCGTGAACAACCGATATTCACCCAAGATGAAATAAATAACTTGTATAAGAAGTAACACCAATTATATACAATCTCTTCTAGAATATGGAAGCATATGAACACTTCCAAATTTATTTTGTGAGGCCAACATTGTTACAGTGATATCAAAACCAGAAAAAGGCAGCACAAGAATAGAAAAAAGCAGACAAATATTTTCATGAAGACACGAACATCCTCAAACGGTATTAGAAAATCAAATCTAGTAATATATAAAAAGAACACACTACAATCAAGTGGGTTTTAAATTGGGAATGCAAACCTGGTCCAATATTCAAAAGTCACTCAATGGAATCCACCACATAGATAGTCAAAAGAAAAGAAATCATATGATTTTATCAATTGATGCATAAAAGGCATTTGATGTAAATGACGAGTTGATGGGTGCAGCAAACCAACATGGCACATATACACCTATGTAACAAACCTGCATGTTGTGCACACATACCCTAGAACTTAAAGTGTAATAATAAAATATAAAATAAAATAAAATAAAATAAAATAAAAGGCATTTGACACAATTTAAAATTCACTCTTGATAAAAACCTTTCCACAAACTAGAAACATTAGGTTGGTGCAAATGTAATTGTGGCTTTTGCCTTTAAAAGTAACAGCAATTGCATTTGCACCAACCTGATAGAAGGAAACTCACTCAACCTGATAAAGGGCATCTACAGAAAACCTATAGATACTATACTTTTTAAAAACTTTTATTCGGCCAGGCATGATATGGCTCATGCCTGTAATTCCAGCACTTTGGGAGGCCAAGGCGGGGGTGGTGGGGGGGCGGATCACTTGAGATCAGGAGTTCGAGACCAGCCTGGCCAACATGGTGAAACACTATCTGTACTAAAAATACAAAAATTAGCTGGGCATGGTGGCACATGCCTATAATCCCAGCTATTCGGGAGGCTGAGGCAGGAGAATCACTTGAACCTGGGAGGCAGGGGTTGCAGTGAGCTGAGATCGTGCCACTGCACTCTAGCTTGGGCGACAGAGCAAGACTCCATCTCAAAAAACAAACAAACAAAACAAAACAAAACAAAAACACCTTTTAAGTTCAGGGGTAAAAATTCAGGTTTGTAACACAGGTAAACGCGTGTCATGGGAGTTTGTTCTACACATTATTTTGTACGTTATTTCACCCAGGTGTTAAGCCTAGTACCCATTAGTTGTTTTTCTTGACCCTCTTCCTCCTCCCACCCTCCACCCTCTGATAGGGCCCAGTGTGTATAGTTCACCTCTAATGTGTCCATGTGTTCTCATCATTTAGCTTCCACTTACAAGGGACAACATGCGGTATTTGGTTTTCTGTTCCTGCGTTAGTATGCTAAGGATAATGGGCTCCAGCTCCATCCATGTCCCTGCAAAGGACAAGATCTTGTTAATTTTTATGGCTGCACAGTATTCCATGGTGTATATGTGCCACATTTTCTTTATCCAGTCTATCATTGGTGGGGATTTAGGATGATTGCATGTATTGTGAATAGTGCTCCAATGAACATACATGTGCATGTGTCTTTATAATAGAATGATTTTTATTCCTTTATTCTTTTATTCCCAATAATGGGATTGCTAGGATGAATAGTATTTCTGTCTTTAGGTCTTTGAGGAACTGCCACACTGTCTTCCACAATGGCTGAACTAATTTACACTCCCACCAACAGTGTTTAAGCATTCCTTTTTCTCCACAACCTTGCCAGCATCTGTTATCTTTTGACTTTTTAGTAATAGACATTCTGACTGGTGTGAGATGCTATCTCATTGTGGTTTTGACTTGCATTTCTCTAATGATCAGTGAT
This sequence comes from Papio anubis, assembly GCF_008728515.1. Lineage (NCBI taxonomy): Eukaryota > Metazoa > Chordata > Mammalia > Primates > Cercopithecidae > Papio > Papio anubis. The sequence continues at coordinate 106,476,666 of NC_044996.1, read as the reverse complement.
GTTGAGCTTTTTAAAATATGCTTATGGGCTGCATGTATGTTCTTTTTTAAAAACTGTCTGTGTCATTTGCGCACGATTTTATGGGTTTTTATTCTTGTAAATTTGTTTAAGTTCCTCATAGATGCTGGATATTAGACATTTATCAGATTTATAGTATGCACAAATTTTCTCCCATTGTGTAGATTGTCGGTTTATTCTGTTGATAGTTTCTTTTGCTCTGCAGAAGCTCTTTAATTAGACCCACGTTGTCAATTTTTGCTTTTGCTGCAATTGCTTTTGGCGTCTTTGTCATGAAATCTTTGCCTGTGCCTATGTCCTAAATGGTATTGCCTAGGTAGTCTTCCAAGGTTTTTATACTTTTGGGTTTTACGTTTAAGTCCTTAATCCATCTTGAGTTAATTTTTGTATATGATGTAAGGAAGGGGTTTGGTTTCAATATCCTGCACTGCCTAGCCAGTTATCCTGGCACCACTTATTGGATAGGGAATCCTTTCCCCATTGCTTGTTTTGTCAGGTTTGGAGAAGATCAGATAGTTGTAGGTGTGCAGTCATATTTCTGGGTTCTCTATTCTGTTCCATTAGTGTATGTGTCTGTTTTTGTACCAATACCATGCTGTTTTGGTTATTGTAGCCCTACAGTATAGTTTAAAGTTGGGTAGCGTGATACCTCTAGCTTTGTTCTTTTCACTTAGGATTGCCTTGGCTGTTCAGGCTTTTTGATTCCATATGAATTGTAAAATAGTTTTCTCTAGTTCTGTGAAGAATGTCAATGGTAGTTTAATAGGAATAGTATGGAATGCATGAATTGTTTTGGTCAATATACCCATTTAAACCACGTTGATTCTTCCTATCCATGAGCATGAAAAGTTTTTCCAGTTGTTTGTACCATCTCTGATTTCTTTAGCAGTGATTTGTAGTTCCTGTAGAGCTCTTTCACCTTCCTAGTTAGCTGTATTCCTAGGTATTTCATTCTTTTTTGTGGCAATTGTGAATGGGAATTCAATCCTGATTTGGCTATTGGAATGACTGTTATTGGTGTATAGGAATGCCAGTTTTTTCTGGGCATTGATTTTGTATCCTGAGACTTTGCTGAAGTTTTTTATTAGCTTAAGAAGCTTTTGGGCTGAGATGATGGGGTTTTCTAGATATAGGATCATGTCATCTGCTAACAGGGATAGTTTGATTTCCTTTCTTCCCATTTGGATGCCCTTTATTTCTTCCTCTTGACTGATTGCCTTGGCCAGAACTTCCAATACTATGTTGAATAGGAATGGTGAGAGAGGGCATCTTGTGCTGGTTTTCAAGGGAAATGTTTCCAGCTTTTTTTGCCCATTTAGTATGATGTTGGCTGTGGGTTTGTCATATATGGCTCCTGCTATTTTGAGGTATGTTCCTTCAGTACTTAGTTTATTGAGAGTTCATAACATGAATGGATATTGAATTTTATCAAAAGCCTTTTCTGCATCTATTGAGATAATCATGTGGTTTTTGTCTTTAGTTCTGTTTATGTGATGTATCAAATTTATTGATTTGTGTATGTTGAACCAACCTTGCATCCTGGGGATGAAGCTGACTTGATCATGGTGGATAACCTTCTTTTTGATGTGCTGCTGGATTTGGTTTGGCAGTATTTTGTTGAGGATTTTTGCATTGATGTTCATCAAGGATATTGGCCTGAAGTTTTGTTTTGTTTTGTTTTATCTCTGCAAGGTTTTGGTATCAGGATAATGCTGGCCTCATAGAATGAGTTAGAGAGGAGTCCCTCCTCCTCAATATTTTGGAATACTTTAAGTAAGAATGTTACCAACTCTTCTTTGTACATCTGATAGAATTCAGGTGTGAATACGTCTGGTCCTGGGCTGTTTTGTTTTGTTTTGTTTGGTTTGGTTGGTAAGCTATTTATTACTGCCTCAATTTCAAAACATGTTATTGGTCTGTTCAGGTATTCAATTTCTTCCTGGTTCAGTCTTAGGAGGGTATATATGTCCAGGAATTTATCAATTTCTTCTAAATTTTCTAGTTTACATGCATAGAAGTATTCATAATATTCTCTGATGGTTGTCTATTTCTGTGGGGTTAGTGGTAATATCCCTCTTGTTTTTCTTATTATGTTTATTTGAATCTTCTGTCTTCTTTATTAGTGTAGTTAGCAGTTGATTTATTTTATTAATTTTTTCAAAAATCCATCTCCTGAATTTGTGGATCTTTTGAATGGTTTTTTAATGTCTCTATCTCCTTCAGTTCAGCTCTGATTTGGGGTAATTTTTGTCTTCTGCTAGCTTTGGGATTTGTTTGCTCTTGGTTCTCTCATTCTTTCAGTTTTGATGTTTGGTTGTTAACCTGAGGTCTTTCTAACTTTTTGATCTGGACATTTAGTGCTATACATTTCCATCTTAACACTGCCTTAGCTGTGTCCTAGAGATTCTGGCACGTGGTCTCTGTGTTCTCATTAGTTTCAAAGAACTTCTTGATTTCTTCCTTAATTTCATTATTTACCCAAAAGTCATTCAGAAGCAGGTTATTCAATTTTCATCTAATTGTGTGGTTTTGAATGAATTTCTTACTTTTGATTTTGTATTTGATCGTGCTGTGGTCTGAGAGACTGTTTGTTATGATTTCAGTTCTTTTGCATTTACCAAGAAGTGTTTTGCTCCTGATTATGTGATCAATTTTAGAGCAAGCGCTATTTGGTGATGAGAAGAATGTATTTTCTGTTGTTTTAGGGTGGAGAGTTCTGTAGGTATCTATCATGTCTATTTTATCCAGTGCTGAGTTCAGGTCCTGAATATATTTTTAAATTTTCTGTCTCGATGATCCATGCAATGTTGTTAGCGGGGTGTTAAAGTCTTCCACTAGTATTGTCTGGGAGTCTAAGTCTCTTTGCAGGTCTCTAGAACTTCCTTTATAAATCTGGGTGCTGCTGTGTTGGGTACATATATATTTAGGTTAGTTAAATCTTCTTGTTGAATTGAACCCTTTATCATTATATAATGCCCTTCTCTGTCTGTTTTTATCTTTGTTGGTTTGAAGTCAGTTTTTTTCAAAAATAAGAATTGAACCTCTGCTTTTTTCTGTTTTTCATTTGTTTTGTAGATTTTCCTCCATACCTTCATTTTGAGCCTATGTGTGTCATTGCATGTGAGATGGGTCTTTTAAAGACAGCATACCAGTGGGTCTTGGATCTTTTTTTAGCTTGCCACTCTGTGTCTTTTAATTTGGGCATTTAGCCCATTTAAATTTAAGGTTAGTATTTATATGTGTGGATTTTATCCTGTCATCATGATGTTAGCTGGTTATTTTGCAGACTTGTTTATGTGGTTGCTTTATAGTGTAAAAATATGGAATATTTCACAAATTTGTGTGTCATCCTTGCACAGTAGCCATGCTAATCTTCTCCATATTGTTCTAAACTTAGTATACATGCTGCCGAAGCAAGCACTAGATAATATGCTTCATGGTGAAAGACTGAATGCTTCCTGTAAGATTGAGAACAAAGCAAGGATGTCTACTCACTACTATTCAGCATCATAGTGGAAATCTTAGCCAGTTCAATAAGGCAAGAAATCAAAAGAGATAAAGATTAAAGAGGAAAAAATAAAACTGTTCCTATTTGCAGATGACATTGTGGTTTACATAAAAAACCTGAAAGAATAAAAAACAAAACAAAACAATTCAGAACTCCTTAAAAAATGAGCGATTTTAGGAGAGGTTAAGAATACATTGATGAAATAGAAAGTCAATCATGTTTCTACATATTAGCAATGAACATTTGTAAGCTGAAATTTAAAAACTACCATTTCTATATACTCTAAAAAAAATGAAATACATTCCCCAAGTTACCATGATTCAACTTACAATTTTCTGACTATATTACAGGCTTGTTAGGATGTGACTCCATCATAAGTTGAGGAGCTCCTTAAAACTTATAATGGGATTATGGTTTATATTGAATGTGTATCACTTTTGCACCATTATAAGGTCAAAAGTTTGCAAGTTGAAACATCAAAAATTAGGGGCAATTGTGTTTCTAACATTAAAGGCATTTTCAATTTATGATGCTTTTTACTTATGATGGGTTCATTAGGATGCAACTCCATCATAAGTCAAGAAGCAGCTGTACTTATGTGTAAATCACACAAAACCTGTACACAAATGTTTAGAACAGCTCTATTCATAATCACAAAAAACTTCAAACAACCCAAATGCCCTTTAAAAGGGTTTTAAAAAACAGTGTTACAGCCATACAATGGAATATTATTCAGCAATAAAAAGGAATGCACTATTGATAAAATAAACAGCTATATGACTCTAAAAGGCTGAGTAAAAGAATCCAGTCTTAAAGGTAACAATCTATATGATTCCATTTTATATGACATCCTCTAAAAGACAAAATGATAGTGATAGAGAATAGATCAGTGGGTCCCAGGGGTTAGAGGTAGCGGCACGGAGTGGCTACAAAGAGATTTCATGAGTGAGTCTTTTGGCTAATGTAAATGTTCTTTATCCAGATATTGGTGGTGGTCACATGAATTAAAACATGTGTTAAAAGTCATAGAAATACATGTCCCCCCCCCCAAAAAAAAAATCCATTTGACTGTATGTTAATCTAAAAAATAAAATTTGAAAAAGAAAAGATTAAACAAGAGGATTCTGGGAAGATGACAGAGTAGAAAGCACCATAAATACGTTTCCCCAAGAAGATAATAATTGCACTAGCAAACTCTGTGTGATGTAACTATTTTGGAACTGTAGAGTTTATTGAAGGCTTTTAACTTCCAGCGGAAGGCATGGGTGGTAAACTGTGGTTAATTTCAGCTCTTAGCACAGTAGTAGCTACCCACTCTCAGCCTTGTGGCAGTCATCTGTGCATTTTCCCTGGAACAACCTGTACATAGCTTGCAGTGCCCGGGATACGCATAAGAACTCAGCCCTCCAAATACTGGGGATCTGTGCTCAGATTGCTGATTGCTATTTCTGATCATAGAAACACAAAGAGGTGGGACGCCACTGTTTTTGCACCTTCCCACATTGTTGCAAGAGCCTCCCCCCTAGCCAAAATGACTTCCAGGAGATTTGAAGTGCTGGCACCCGTTTTTTCTCCCTTCATTTTTCTCTTTTTCCTCTTTTTAGAGCCAGCCACTAAAGACTAAGATATTCAGGCCGGGTGCAGTAGCTAACACATGCAATCTCAGCATTTTGTGAGGCCATGGCAGGAGGATCACTTGATTCCAGAAGCTCAAGACCAACCTGGGCAACATAGTGAGACCCCCATCTCTACGGAAAAAAAAAGAAAGATTCACAAGCAACTATGTATATGAGAGAGATTAGAAAGTGACTGTACATGACCAGGGAAAGATGCAGGCTCACAAAAGGCTTGGGAAGATCTTAAGTTTACACCTCAGGCTGATCCTTGGCACAGAGACAGAATACAACAATTAACAAAGAAAAAAAAAATAACGAATAGCAAAAATAGCAAAAATAATGAATCCTCAGAAAGGGGGGGAATTGGATTTCCAGAATTACCACATTACTAGATTCAAATGTCTGGATTTCAACAACAAAACTGACAAAGTATACAAAAAGAGAGTAAAGTGTGACCTATTCAAAGGGGAAAAAATAAGTCAATGAAAACTGTCCCTGAAAAAGAGCAAATGACAGACTACTAGACAACTACTTTAAAATAGTTATCTTAAAGATGCTCAAAGAACTAAAGGAAGATATGGAGAAAGTCAAGAAAACAATGTGTGAATGAAATGGGAATGTCAATCAAGAGACAGAAAGCTGAAAAAGAAACCAAAAGAAATTGTGGAATGGAAAAGTATAATCACTGAAATTAAAAAATTCACTAGAGGACTTCAAAGGCAAATTTCAGAAGGCAGAAGAAAGAACCAGTTAACTTGAAGATAGGGCAATGGAAATTATTCAGTCTTGAGGAACAGACAGAAAGGAGATTGAATAAGATTGCATAGAACCTAAGGGACCTGTAAGACACGATTAAATGGACCAACATATACATTGTGGGATTTCCAGGAGAAGAGAGACAAAAAAGGTAGAGAATATTTGAACAATTAATGGAAGAAAAACTCCCCAAATTTGCTGAAGGGCATGAATATAAATATCCAAGAAGCTCAACAAACTCCAAGTAAGATGACCTCAAAGACACCCTCACTGAGACACATTATAATCAAACTTTTGAAAGACAAAGACAAGAGAATCTTAAAAGCAACAAGAGAGAAGTGATTCATCAGATACAAGGAATCCTCAGTAATACTATGAGCAGATTTTTCATCAGAAACTTGCAGGCCAGAAGGAAGTGGGCTAATAGAGTCAAGGTGCTAAATGAAAAAAAAAAAGTCAACCAAGAATCCTATATTCAGCAAAACTATCCTTCAAAAGTGAGGCTGAAAGTAAGATGGTCCCAAATAAGCAGAAACTGAGGGAGTTTGTTACCACTAGACCTGCCCTGCAAGAAATGCTCAAGAGAGTTTTGCGGGGTAAAATGAAAGAACACTAGCAGCAAGTTAATTCTCTACGAAGAAATATAGATCTCAATAAAAGTACATACATGGGCAATTATAAAAGATAATATTATTCTAACAATTTGTAATTCCACATTTTCTCTCATGATTTTGGAGATTAATACCTTTTAAAAAATAGTCTGAAAAGCAGGTGTTACTATAATTTAGCTTTATAAGTCCACAATTTATTTTCTTCACAACCTAAGACACTAAGCATTTAAAATAATTGTTAGTTTATGTTTTGGACACAAAATGTACAAAGTTGTAATTTGTAACATCAGTAACCAAAAGAGGCAAGGATAGAGCTATTAAAGGAGTAGAAAGTCAATAAAAACATAAATTCACTTCAGAGTGTTATAACTTTAGGATACTGAATGTAATCCCCATGGTATCCACAAAGAAAATATTTATAGAATATATACAAAAGGAATTTAAACATTTCAGTACAAAAAAGCAAATAAACACAAAAGAAGACAGTAATGCAGGAAATGAAGAGTAAGAAATTTTTGGTTTCTATAAGGCATATAGACAAAAGTATCAAAATGAAAGAAGTAAGTCCCTCCTTATCAGTAATTACTTTAAATGTGAATGGATTAAACCCTCCAATAAAAAGACAGATTAGCAGAATGAATTTTCAAAGTCCAACTATATGCTTTCCACAAAAGACTCACATTATATCCAAAAATACAAATATAATGAAAGTGAAAGGATTAAAAAATATTTTATGCAAATAAAAAAAAGAGAGCAAGGGTAACTAATACTAACATCAGACACAATCAACTTTAAATCAACAAAAGGTTATAAGAGACAGTACTACAATAGTAGTTGGATACTTTAATATTACATTCTTAATAATGTATAGAAAAACAGACAAAAGGTAAACAAGAAAACAGAGGACTTAATGCAATAAACCAAGTAGCTCTAACAGACATACAGAAGACTCTACCCAACAACAGCAGCATACACATCCTTCTCAAGTGCACATGGAATATTTTCCAGGATAGGCTATATGTTAGGACACAGATTAAGTTTTATATGATTCAAATAGATAAACATCACAAAATGTAGCTTCTTGGACCACAATAAGGTAAAGTTAGAAATCAATAGCAAAAGTAAAACTGAAATAATCACAACTTTCTGGAAATTAATAATTTTCAACAACCAATGGATCAAAGAATAAATTACAAGGGAAATGAGAAAATACTGAAAGATGAATGAAAATAAATACACAGTATATCAAAACTTTTGGAACTCAGCAAAAGCAATGATCAGGAAAAAAATTTACAGATAAAAATGCTTACATTTAAAAACAAAACAGATCTCAAGTCAACAACCTAATTTCACAACTTACAGAAATACAAAAAGAGTAACAAAATAAAACTAAAGGTAGCAGAAAGAAGGAAATACTAAAGACTAGAGATAAATGAAATAGATAATCGAAAACCAATAGAGAAAGTCAATAAAATCTTTAGCTAGATGGACCAAGAAGAAAAGAGAGAAGACTCAAAATATTAAAATCAGAAATGAAAGTTACTACCAATTCCATAAAAATAAAAAGTATTGTAAAAGAGTACTATCTTAAAAATTGGATAAGCTGGATCAAATGGGAAAACTCCTAGAAATACAAAATCTACCAAGACTAAATCATGAAGAAATATAAAATCTGAATAGACCTATAACTAGTAAAGAGATTGAATCAGTAATCAAAAATCTCCTGACAAAGAAAACTCTTGGAGCTAATGGCTTCACTGGTGAATTTTACCAAACGATTAAAAACTAACAATTATTCTCAACCTATTCCAAAAATTGAAGAGGAGGCAATACTCCCTAACTCATTCTATGAGGCCAAAATTACCCTGACATCAAAGCCAAAGATGCTACAAGAAAAATACAGATCATATCTCTCATGAGCACTGATGCAAAAATCCTCAACAAAATACTAGCAAACCAAATGCAACAGCTTATTAAAAGGTTTCCACATTATAATCAAGTGTGATTTATCCCTGAAATGCAAAGATGGTTGAACATATGAAAATTAATGAATATAATACACCACATTAACCCTTTTCCCATTTGCCCTGAGAATATTCACTGGTAGGCTTGCAACTGTAGCCTTTATCCCAAGACAACTTTGCCACAAAATATCTCACTTTTATTATAATTTTTATATCACTCTAATATATCAAAAGATGTCATACTATTTATAGCATTCTGTTTTTAGTAGTGATATTTCCATTTACAAAATATAATAATTCTTAATCACTGAAAACGTCAAATCCTATAAAACATAGCATTCCTATGTATGATCATTCTCGAATGTTTCTTGCCTTAAGATTCATTTGATAAATCCAATTTTTCCCAAATAATAGATGATTCTGATGATTCAGACTATTCAGATGTTATTTCTGTTTAGAGATAACTCCAGGAACAGCTTTTATATTTTGTTTTCACATTAAAAATCAGTCATATTTGCTTCAGCCTCAAAGAGAGTGTTTATGTATAATTAAACAAGTGCTGGCAGCTCACTGCACTTTTTTTCTGAATGGGAAACAGGTTAACAGAATGAAAGGGAAAAGCCACACGATTGTCTCAATTGATACAGAAATAGCATTTGATGGAATTCAACACCTTTTCATGAAAAAAGGACTAAAAAAACTAGAAATAGAAATAAAACTACTTCAAAGAAATAAAAGCCATGTATGAAAAACCCACAGCAAACATTATACTCAATGGTAAAAGACTGAACACTTTTTCTTTAAAATTAGAAGTGAGGCAAAAATGCCCACTTTTGTCTTTTCTGCTCAGCATAGTACCAGAAGTTATAGCTAAAGCAATTAGGCAAGAAAAATAAGTAAAAGACATCCAAATTGAAAAAGAAGAGGAAAAATTATCTCTGTTCACAGATGATGTAATATTATATTTTAAAAAACCTTAAAAATTCCACAAAAGACTGTTAGAACTGTTAAGTTAATTCAGAAAAGTAACAGGATAAAAAGTCAACACACAAAACCAATAGCATTTCTACATATATGCTAACAATGAATGATTTGAAAGGGAGATTAGGAAAAAATGTCATTTAAACAGCACCAAAAATAATAAAATGTCTAGAAATTAACCAAAGAAGTGAGAGACTTGTATAAAGAAAACTAAAAGCATTGCTGAAATGAATCAAAGAAGACATAAATGGAAAAACATCCATGATTATGAATTGGAAGACAGTATTGTTAAAATGCTCATACTATTCAAAGTGTTCTACAGATTCAGTGTAATCTCTATCAAATCCCTATGACTATTTTTGCAGAAATAAAAGAAAAATTAAATTTGAAAGGCATCTTTAGAAACCTCAAATAGCCAAAACAATCTTTAAAAAGAAGAACAAAGCTGGGGGACAGGCACTTCCTGATTTCAAAACTTACTACAAAGCTATAGTAATCAAAGCAGTGTAGTACTGGCATAAGATAGACATATAGGCCGGGTGCAGTGGCTCAAGCCTGTAATCCCAGCACTTTGGGAGGCCCAGATGGGCGGATCACGAGGTCAGGAGATCGAGACCATCCTGGCTAACACGGTGAAACCCCGTCTCTACTACAAAATACAAAAAAACTAGCCGGGCGAGGTGGCGGGCGCCTGTAGTCCCAGCTACTCGGGAGGCTGAGGCAGGAGAATGGCGTAAACCCGGGAGGCGGAGCTTGCAGTGAGCTGAGATCCGGCCACTGCACTCCAGCCTGGGCGACAGAGCGAGACTCCGTCTCAAAAAAAAAAAAAAAAAAAAAAGATAGACATATAGACCAATGAAACAGAATAGATATCCCAGAAATAAATCTTTGCATGTATGGTCAAATGAGTTTTGACAAGGATGCTTAGACCGTTTAGTGAGGGAAAGACAGTCTTTTCAACAAAGCAGGCAGGGAAACCTGGATATTCATATCTAAAAAATGATGTTGAACTCTTACCTAACAATGCATACAAAAATAAACTCAAAATGGATCAAATACTTAAATATAGGACCTAAAACTATAAAACTCTTAGGAGAAAACATATGGCAAAAACTTCACAACACTAGATCTGGAAATGATTTCTTAGATATTACACCAAGGGCACAGACAATGAAAGAAACAAAGGAAAAACTTTAAATGTATATTTCAAAATATGGTATCAATAGGGTAAAAGTATTCAGATGAGAATATTTTTAAATCATACAACTGATATGGATGAAAATACTTTCAAATTATTTGTCTGATAAGGAATTGATAACAGAGTGTATAGAAAACTTCTAAAACTGAACAACGACATGAATTCAAAAATGGGCAAATGACTTGAATAACCATTTCTCCAAAGAAGACATACAAATGTCCAATAAGAAAATAAAGATGCTGAGCATCACTAATCATTTGGAAAATACAAATCAAAACTTCAGTGGTGGGGGGTGACAGGCAAGATGGCCAAATAAGAATAGCTCCAGTCTGCAGCTCCCAGCAAGATCAGTGCAGAAGGTGGGAGATTTCTGGATTTCCAGCTGAGGTACCTGGTTTATCAAATTGGGACTGGTTAGACAGTGGGTGCAGCCCACAGAGGGTGAGCCAAAGTAGGGTGGGGCATCGCTTCACCCAGGAAGCAAAAGGGGTTAAGGAACTCCCTCCCCTAGCCAAAAGAAGCCATGAGGGACTGTGCCATGAGGACTGGTGCACTCTGGACCAGATACTGTGCTTTTCCCATGGTCTTCGCAACCCATAAACCAGGAGATTCCCTCAGGTGCCTACACCACCAGGGCTCTGGGTTTCAAGCACAAAAATGGGTGGCCATTTGGGCAGACACAAAGCTAGCTGCAAGAATTTTTTTTCATACCCCAGTGGTACCTGGAATGCCAGTGAGACAGAACCATTCACTCCCCTGAAAAGGAGGCTGAAGCCAGGCAGCCAAGTGGTCTAGATCAGTGGATCCCACCTCCATGGAGCCCAGCAAGCTAAGATCCACTGGCTTGAAATTCTCACTGCCAGCACAGCAGTCTGAAGTCGACCTGGGACACTTGAGCTTGGTGCGGGGAGGGGCATTCACCATTACTGAGGCTTGAGTAGGTGGTTTTCCCCCCACAGTGTAAACAAAGCCACAGGGAAGTTCGAACTGGGCAGAGCCCACTGCAGCTTGACAAAGGCAGTGTAGCAACACTGTCTCTCTGGATTCCTCCTCTCAGGACAGGGCATCGCTTAAAGAAAGGCAGCAGACCCAGTCAGGGGCTTATCAATAAAACTCTCATCTCTCTGGGACAGAGCACCTGAGGGAAGGGGTGGCTGTAGGTGCAGCTTCAGCAGACTTAAACGTTCTTGCCTGCTGGCTCTGAAGAGAGCAGCAGATTTCCCAGCACAGTGCTCGAGCTCTGCTAAGGGACAGACTGCCTCCTCAAGTGGATCCCTGACCCCCATGCCTCCTGACTGGGAGACACCTCCCAGCAGGGGTAGATAGACACCTCATAGAGGAGAGCTCTGGCTAGCATCTGGCAGGTGCCCCTCTGGGATGAAGCTTTCAGAGAAAGGAACAGGCAGCAATCTTTGCTGTTCTGCAGCCTCTGCTGGTGATACCCAGGCAAACAGGGTCTGGAGTGCACCTCCAGTGAACTCCAGCAGACCTGCAGCAGAGGGGCCTGACTGTTAAAAGGAAAACTAACGAACAGAAAGGAATAACATCAACATCAACCAAAAGGATGTCTACACAGACACCCCATTCGAAGGTCAACAGCATCAAAGACCAAAGGTAGATAAAACCACCAAGATGAGGAATAAAACAGCACAAAAAGGCTGAAAATTGCCAAAACCAGAATGCCTCTTCTCTTCCAAAGGATCACAACTCCTCACCAGCAAGGGAACAAAACTGGGCAGAGAATGAGTTTGACAAATTGACAGAAGTAGGCCTCTGAAGATCGGTAATAAAAAACTCCTCCGAGCTAAAGGAGCATGTTCTAATCCAATGTAAGGAAGCTAAAAGCCTTGAAAAAAGGTTAGAGGAATTGCTAACTAGAATAACCAGTTTGGAGAAAAACATAAATGACTTGATGGAGCTGAAAAACACAACACAAGAACTTCGTGAAACATACACAGGTATCAATAGCCAAATTGGTCAAGCGGAAGAAGGAATATCAGAGATTGAAGATCAACTTACTGAAATAAAGCATGAAGACAAGATTAGAGAACAAAGAATGAAAAAGAACAAAGTCTCCAAGAAATATGGTACTATGTGAGAAGACCAAACCTACATTTGATTGGTGTACCTTAAAGTGACGGGGAGAATGGAACCAAATTGGAAAACACTCTTCAGGATATTATGCAGGAGAACTTCCCCAACCTTGCAAGACACGCCAACACTCAAATTCAGGAAATACAGAGAACACCACAAAGATAATCCATGAGAAGCACAACCCCAAGGCACATAATTGTCAGATTCATCAAGGTTCAAATGAAGGAAAAAATGTTAAGGACAGATAGAGAGAAAGGCCAGATTACCCACAAAGGGAAGCTCATCAGACTAACAGTGGATCTCTCTGCAGAAACCCCACAAGCCAGAAGAGAGTGGGGGCCAATATTCAACAATGTTCTTCTTTTTTGTTTTTTTTGTTTTTGTTTTTGTTTTTTTGAGACGGAGTCTCACTCTGTCACCCACGCTGGAGTGCACTGGTGTGATCTTAGCTCTCTGCAGTCTCCACCTCCTGGGTTCATGTCATTCTCCTGCTTCAGTCTCCCACGTAGCTGGGACTACAGGTGCCCGCCACCACACCTAGCTAATTTTTTTGTATTGTTAGTAGAACAAGGTTTCACCATGTTAGCCAGGATGGTCTCGATCTCCTGACCTCTTGATCTACCCTCTTTGGGCTCCCAAAGTGCTGGGAATGCAGGCGTGAGCCACCGCGCCCAGCTCAACATTTTTAAAGAAAAGAATTTTCAACCAAGAATTTCATATCCAGCCAAATTAAGCTGCATAAGTGAAGGAAAAATAAAATCCTTTACAGACAAGCAAATGCTGAGATGTTGTCACCACCAGGCCTACCTTACAAGAGCTCCTGAATGAAGCACTAAACATGGAAAAGAAAACCTGGTACCAGCCACTGCAAAAACATACCAAATTGTAAAGACCATCGACACTATGAAAAAACTGAATCAACTAATGGTGCAAAATAACCAGCTAGCATCATAAGGACAGGATCAAATTCACACATAACAATATTGACCTTAAATGTAAACTGGCTAAATGCCCCAATTAAAAGACACAGACTGGCAAATTGGATAAAGAGTCAAGACCCATGTCACACGCAAAGGCACACATAGGTTCAAAATAAAGGGATGGAGGAATGAATATTTACCAAGCAAACAGAAAGCAAAAAGCAAAAAAAAAAAAAAAAAAAAAAGCAGGGGTTGCAATCGTAGTCTCTGATAAAACAGGTTTTAAACCAACAAAGATCAAAAAAGACAAAGAAGGGCATTACATAACCGTAAAGGGATCAATGCAACAAGAAGAGCTAACTATCCTAAATATATATGCACCCAATACAGGAGCACCCAGATTCATAAAGCAAGTTCTCAGAAACCTACAATAAGACTTAGACTCCCACACAAGTGGGAGACTTTAACAACCCACTGTCAATAATAGACAGATCAAGGAGACAGAAAACTAACAAGGATATTCAGAACTTGAACTCAGCTCTGTACCAAGTGGACCTAATAGTCGTCTACAGAATTCTCCACCCTAAATCAACAGAATATACATTCTTCTCAGCACCAAATAGCATTTATTCTAAAATTGATCATATACTTGGAAGTAAAACACTCCTCAGCAAATGCAAAATAATGGAAATCATAACAAACAATCTCTCAGACCACAGTGCAATCATATTAGAACTGCACAACTACATGGAAGCTGAGCAACCTGCTCCTGAATGACTACTGGGTAAATAATGAAATTAAGGCAGAAGTAAATAAGTTCTTTGAAACCAGTGAGAACAAAGACACAATGTACTAGAATCTCTGGGACACACCTAAAGCAGTGTTCAGAGGGAAATTTACAGCACTAAATGCCCACAGGAGAAGGCAGGAAAGATCTAAAATTGACACTCTTAACATCACAATTAAAAGAACTGGAGAAGCAAGAGCAAACACATTCAAAAGCTAGCAGAAGGCAAGAAATAACTAAGATCAGAGCACAACTGAAGGAGATAGAGATATGAAAAACCCTTAAAAAAAATCAATGAATGCAGGAGCGTTTTTTTTTTTTTTTTAAGATTAACAACATAGGCTGCTAGTCAGACTAATAAAGAAGAAAAGAGGGAAGAATCAAATAGACACAATAAAAAATGATAAAGGGGATATCAACACTGATCCCACAGAAATACAAACTGCCGTCAGAAAATACTATAAACACCTCTATGCAAATAAACTAGAAAATCTAGAAGAAATGGATAAATTCCTGGACACATACATACTCCCAAGACTACATTAGGAAGAAGCCGAATCCCTGAATAGACCAACAACAATTACTGCCAGACAGATTAACAGCCAAATTCTACCAGAGGTACAAAGAGGAACAGGTACCATTCCTTCTGAAACTACTCTAAACAATAGAAAAAGAGTGACTTCTTCCTAACTTATTTTATGAGGCCAGCATCATCCTGATACCAAAACCTGGCAAAGACACAACAACATAAAAAATTCAGGCCAATATCCCTGATGAACATCGATGCGAAAATCCTCAATAAAATACTGGCAAAGTGAATCCAGCAGCACATCAAAAAGCTTATCCACCATGATCAAGTCAGCTTCATCCCTGGGACGCAAGGCTGGTTCAACATATGCAAATCAATAAACGTAATCCATCACATAAACGGAAGCAATGACAAAAAACACATTATTATCTCAATAGATGCAGAAAAGGCCTTCAATAAAATTCAACACCCCTTCATGCTAAAAACTCTCAAAAAACTAGGTATGGATGGAACGTTTCTCAAAATAGTAAGAGCTATTTATGTCAAACCCACAGCCAATATCATATGAATGGGCAAAAGCTGGTAGCATTCCCTTTGAAAACTGGCACAAGACAAGGATGCCCTCTTTCACCATTTTATTCAACATAGTATTGGAAGTTCTGACAAGGGCATTCAGGCAAGAGAAAGAAATAAAGGGTATTTAAATAGGAAGAGAAGAGGTCAAATTGTCTCTGTTTGCAGATGACATGACTGTACATTTAGAAAACTCCATTGTCTCAGCTCAAAATCTCCTTAAGCTGATAAGCAACTTCAGCCAAAGTCTCAGGATACAAAATCAATGTGCAAAAATCACAAGCATTGCTATACACCAATAATAGACAGAGAGAAAAATCATGAGTGAACTCCCATTCACAACTGCTACAAAGAGAATAAAATACCTAGGAATATGACTCACAAGGGATGTGAAGGGTCTCTTCAAGGAGAACTACAATCCACTGCTCAAGGAAATAAGAGAGGACCCAAACAAATGGAAAAACATTCCATGCTCATTGACAGGAAGAATCAATGTGGTGAAAATGGCCATACTGCCCAATGTAGTTTATAGATTCAATGCTATCCCCATCAAACTACCATTGACTTTCTTCACAAAATTAGAAAAAACTACCTTGAATTTTGTATGGAATTAAAAAAAGCCTGTAGAGCCAAGACAACCCTAAGCAAAAAGAACAAAACTGGAGGCATCACACTACCTGATTTCAAACTATACTACAAAGCTACAGTAGCCAAAACAGCATGGTACTGGTACCAAAACAGATATATAGACCAACGGAACAGAACAGAGGCCTCAGAAATAACACCACACATCTACAACCATCTGATCCTTGACAAACCTGATAAAAACAAGAAATGTGGAAAGGATTCCCTATTTCATAAATGGTGTTGGTAAAACTGGCTAGCCATATGCAGAAAACCGAAACTGGACCCCTTCCTTACACCTTATAAAAAAATTAACTCAAGATGGATTAAAGACTTAAACATAAAACCTAAAACCATAAAAATACTGGAAGAAAACCTGGACAATACCATTCAGGAGATATGCATGGGAAAAGACTTCATGACTAAAACACCAAAAGCAATGGCAACAAAAGTCAAAATTGACAAATGGGATCTAATTAAACTAAAGAGCTTCTGCATGGCAGAAGAAACTATCATCAGAGTGAACAGGCAACCTACAGAATGAGAGAAAAAATTTTCAATCTATCCATCTGACAAAGGGCTAATATCCAGCATCTACAAAGAACTTAAACAAATTTACAAGAAAAAAATCAAAGAACCCCATCAAAAAGTGGGCAAACGATATGTCCAGACACTTCTCAAAAGAAGACATTTATGTGGCCAACAAACATATGAAAAAAACTCATCATCACTGGTCATTAGAGAAATGCAAATCAAAACCACAATGAGATACATTCTCACACTAGTTAGAATGGCAATCATTGAAAAATCAGGAAACAACAGATGCTGCAGAGGATGTGGATAAATAGAAACGCTTTTATAATGTTGGTGGGAGTGTAAATTCATTCAACCATTGCGGAAGACAGTGCGACGATTCTTTAAGGATCTATAACCAGAAATACCATTTGACCCAGCAATCCCATTACTGGGTATATACCCAAAGGATTATAAATCATTCTACTACAAAGACACATGCACACGTATGTTTATTGCAGCACTGTTCACAATAGCAAAGACTTGGAACCAGCCCAAATGCCCATCAGTGATAGACTGGATAAAGAAAATGTGGCACATATACACCATGGAATACTATACAGCCATAAAAAGGATTAGTTCATGTCCTTTGCAGGGACATAGATGAACTGGAAGCCATCATTTTCAGCAAACTAACACAGGGACAGAAGATGAAACACTGTATATTCTCATTCATAAGTGGGAGTTGAGCAATGGACACGGGGAGGGGAACATCACACACCAGGGCCTGTCGGGGGTGGAGTACTAGGGAAGGGATAGCATTAACAGAAATACCTAATGTAGGTGACGGGTTGATGGGTGCAGCAAACCACCATGGCACTTGTATACCCACCATGGCACTTGTGTAACCTGCACATTTTGCACATGTATTCAGAACTTATATATATATACAAGTTGCAATATATAATATAATTATATATAATTATACATTATATATTAATATATTAAATATAATTAATTTATTATTAATAATCTAATCAATAACAGATTAATATGATTAAGATAATGGCTTTATATATTAATAATTATATATAATATAATAATATAATATATATGTTATAAGTATAATTAAAACAAGCAAAACAAAACAAAAAACTACAATGGTATACCAACTCAAATCCATTAGGATGGCTACTATCAAAACAACAGAAGAAAACAAGTGTTGATGAGTATGTGGAGAAACTGGATCCCTTATGCACTGTTAGTGGGAATATAAAACAGTATAGCCAGTGTATAAGAGTATGGTGGTTCCTCAGAAAATTAGAAATAGAATTACTGTATGATCCAGCAATTTTACTTCTGGGTATATACTGAAAATAATTGAAAGCAGGGTCTTGAAGATCTATTTGTACACTCATACTGATAGCAGCATTATTCACAAGAGTTAAAACATGGAAGTAACCCAAGTGTCTATTGATGGATGAACGGATAAGCAAAATGTGGTATACGCATACAGTGGAATATTATTCAGCCTTAAAAGGAGTGAAAATTCTGTAACATACCACAACATTGATGTACCTTGAGGACATTTTGCAAAATGAAATAAGCCAGTCACATAAAGACAAGTACAATATAATTTCACTTATATGAGGTACCTAGAGTAGTCAAAATCACTGAGACAGAAAGTAGAATGGTGGTTTCCAGGGGCTGGGAAGAGTGGGAAATGAAGAGTTGGTGTTTAATGGGCATAGAGTTTCAGTCTTACAAGATGCAAAGAGTTCTGCAGATGGATGATGGTGATGTCTGCACGACATCCCCAATGTATTTAAATACCAATGAACTGCACATTTGCTGATTAAGATGATAAGTTTCATGTGTATTTTACCACAGTAAAAATTTGGGGGGTGAAGTAGAACAGTATTCTAATTATAACCATATTATTGGCACCACTTAGATAGCACTTGCTCTATGCTAGACACTGTTCTAATTTCTCTCTGTGTATTAACTCAAATGTGGAAAATAAGACCCAGCGATTTCCCTAATTCAGTATTCCTCATACTTCATTTGGAGATCTGGTTAAAATGCAGATTTGAATGCAGTAGGTTTGGGTTGAGTCCTGAAACTCTCCCTGGGACACTGATGCTGCTGGTCCATATACCACACTTTGAGTAGCCAGGGCCTAATGTTCCACATCTACTAAATCAAGACCAAGATTCACATGCTGATTATCAGAGATAGAGCCCAGTGTTCTTTCTATTCCGTTATTGCTATCTCTAGAGATTTTTTCCCTCCTGCTGCAGTTTGATAGAAGGCAACTCGGCAGTTAATTACACGTTGCCAGTTCCAGAGTGCAGTGCTGTGCAGCAAACAGAAAGCACCCTTTTTCACAGTCAGCTCTCTATTGCACTAGCAGCCTTGGCTATGAGTAGTTGTCTAACCCTCAGTAGATTTGGCCACGCATGCATCATGCTTCAGAATTGAACTTTAAAAAAATAATGTGTTGGGACTAATAAGCCAGTTGTAGCTATCAATGCAGCTCCTCAGAGGAGAAAGGAAAGGGGAAGAAGGAAGTGAATAGACTTAGGAAAGAGAATGGATGGACAGTGGAAGAGTGTGGATGCTGGAGGGGAAAAAGGTCTAAATTCCTTCTGTAGTCCATTTGGGGATGATTACTATAATAAAGAAATCACAAACATGTTCCCTGGTTGGGAGCAAGCCACAGCTGTTCAGGTGGACTGCTGAGTAGCACCTCTGCTGAAGAAGCCTGATGATTATTTATTTGCATCACGGATTCCTCATTTTGCAGGTCTGGCTGTCTCAGCCTGCATGCTGACTGGCTGTCCAAGCGTGGGGCCATTGCTGATGATGATGGATTTCTGAGTTAGCCTCATTCTCTTCCTCCATGGAATAGCACACACTCTGAAATCAGGACTGTGCATGACCTTCCTGCTCCTGGAATAAGGGTGCCAAGGACTAGTAAGAGTCTCATGTCAGCAGGGCCAGGTACATTTTACATGTGCACAGGCCCTTTATTCTTGCTAGATTTCTGTTAAAAAGGATATCATGGGTTATATTGAAATAGAGTTATTTCTTTTTAATTTTTTAAAAATGAAATATAACTTACATAAATCCAATAAATCTTAAACATGCAGTTTGATAAATGTTCACATATGTATGTATATATGTGTATATGATATGTATATATATACACACACACACACACATACATATATAGGTATCCTGCCATAGTCTTTTGAAATTCTTTATCAACCACTAAAGACAATATCCTTAATGCTCACAGCACAGTAAATACTAATGGGAATCACCTTTACGGTAATGAATCAAATTTCACTAGTTCTTGTCCCATCAGTGTTAATGGACCCCTCTACAAATTATTCTCCACAAGGTGTTTTCATGTGCTTATGAAAGAGTCTCTCTCGCTGCATCAACTACCTATTTTCATATTATTGCTGAAAAACAAATGAACTAAAAAACTTCCATGGCATTCAACTATATTTTTTATGCAACTGGAATATTGCATAAGCATAGGCTGCTTTAGGATGGACTCAGAAAAACAGTTCTACTAACCTTGACTGGGCTTCTTACACTTTCAAGTTGGAGATTCTAAAAATCCAAGATGGGCTTACCTGGGTGACTCAACTCTGCTCCATGTTTCCCTCATCTTTCTGAGACCAATGGCTAACCCAGGCATGTTTTTCTCATGCAATGGCAAAAGGATCAGAATCGATTATTGCTTCACTGGACCTGCCCCACCCTCACTTCTGGCTCATTCTATTGGCCAAAACAATCACATGGCTGAACCCAGAATCAAGAAGAAGTACACACTCTGATGGCAAAGGGTGCAGAAACAAGGAAGAAATAAATATTGTAGCATTAATGCCATGTACCACACTTGCCAAGAGATGCTGCTCTCTTTCTCTCATCAGGCACCAGAATCTTCCACCAGGTGCCACCGCTGCTTCGTACCATGGCCAGGTCCATTTTGGAGGCACCAGACCCATGACAAGTCCCAAGCTGTGAGGAAGGAGAAAAATTTAGTGCTCTCCTCTTTGTTACAGTCTGAAAGATGGATGCATGTAACCTTGAGTCTTTTAGAAACCTTAATAAAATGGTTTTTACTCATGGTCCTTCTCTTCCTAAGAACCCTTAGAGCTGGGGTGGGAATGAATTTATGTGACATCTACTACTAGGCATACTCAGAATCCTTGCTTTCCTCCAAGAATGTGGTCAAACTGGAGCCTTTTTCCTTTCTTCCCAGGAAGACCTCAGGAAATCTCAGTGAAGTTATACCAAGTCTCCTTGCTTTATTAACAGATCTCCAGCTATCTCAACATGATTTGGGCTTAAATTATATATATTTACTTATCATAATGTCTGCTTAGTTAATGACTTCCTGTCATATCAGCTTTTAGAAAGCTATACCACTTTTAGGGCAACCGTTTCTTTTTTACTATTTCTCTATTGTATTTTGGTATAATTTTCTCACCCCAAAACACTCACGGCATAGTATAATATAATATAACCTATGCACATCCTTCCATATACTTCAAATCATCTCTAGATTATCTATAATACCCAATGCAATGTAAATGCTATGTAAATAGTTGTTATGCTACACTGACTTTTTATTTGTATTGTTTTTATTGTTATGTTGTTTTTTTCAAATATTTTTGATCAGCAGTTGAATTCACAGATACAGAGGGCTGACTATATATTCAAATCCTCTATATAAAGCATGACACAATGCTAAAAATAATTCAAGTAAACCAGAAGAAGGCAGAAAAGAGGAAACAAAGAAACAAAAATCAAAACAACTAGAAAACAATTAATAAAGCATCAGATATATATCCTAACAATAATTGTTTTAAATGTAATTTATATAAATATACCAAGTAAAAGGTAATAATAGACACAGATTTTTTAAATGACCCAATTATATTCTGTCTATAGGAATCTCAAATACAGTGCTATAGGAAGGGTAATTTTTTTAACTTTTATTTTAAGTTCAGGGGTACTGAACTGAAAAGTTAAAAGGTTTTAAAAAATGAAAAGTTTACCTTGTTACATAGGTAAGCTTGTGTCATGGGGGTTTGTGGTACAGATTATTTCATCACCAGGTATTAAGCCTAGTTCCCATTAGTTATTTTTCTTGATCTTCTCCCTCTTCCCACCCTCCACCCTCCAATAGGCCCTGGTGTTTGTTGTTCCTCTCTATGCGTGCATGTGTTCTCATCAGTTAGCTTCCACTTATAAAGAGAACACGCAGTATTTACATTCTGTTCCTGCATTAGTTTGCTAAGGATAATGGCCTCCAGCTCCACCCATATCCCTGCAAAAGACACAATCTTGTTATTTTTTATGGCTGCATAGTGTTCTGTGGTGTATATGTACCACCTTTTCTTTATCCAGTCTATCCTTGATGGGCATTTAGGTTTATTCCATGTCTTTGCTATTGTGAATAGTGCTACAATAATCATACATGTGCATGTGTCTTTGTAACAGAATGATTTCTATTCCTTTGGGTACATACTCAGTAATAAGATTACTAGGTCAAATGGTATTTCTGTCTTTAAGTCTTTGAGGAATTGCCACACTGTCTTCCACATGGTTAAACTAATTTACATTCCCACCAACAGTGTATAAGTGTTCCTTTTTCTCCATAACCTCGCCAGCATCTGTTATTTTTTGACTTTTTAATAATAGTCATTCTGACTGGTGTGAGATGCTATCCCATTGTGGTTTTGATTTGCATTTTTGAATGGTCAGTGATGTTGAGCTTTTTTAAATATGCTTGTTGGCCACATGTATGTCTTCTTTTTAGAAGTGTCTGTTCATGTCCTTTGTCCACTTTTTTATGGGTTTTGCTTTGTTCTTGTAAATTTGTTTAAGTTCCTCATAGATGCTGGATATTAAACCTTTGTCAGATGCATAGGTTGCAGAAACTTTCTCCCATTGTTTAGGTTGTCTGTTTACTCTATTGCTAGTTTCTTTTGCTGTGTGGAAGCTATTTAATTAGACCCACGTTGTCAATTTTTGCTTTTCTTGCAATTGCTTTTGGTGTCTTTGCTATGAAATCTTTGCCTGTGCCTATGTCCTGAAATGTATTACCTAGGTTGTCTTCCAGAGTTTTTATACTTTTGGGTTTTATATTTAAGTCTTTAATCCATCTTGAGTGAATTTTTTTGTAAATGATGTAAGAAAGGGGTCCAGGTTCAATCTTCTGCACATGGCTAGTCAGTTATCTCGGCATCATTTATTGGATAGGGAATCTTTTCTCCATTGCTTGTTTTGGTCACATTTATCAAAGATCAGATAATTGTAGGTGTGCAGCCTTATTTCTGGGTTCTCTATTCTGTTCCTTTAGTGTATGTGTCTGTTTTTGTACCAATACCACGCTGTTTTAGTTACTGTAGCCCTGTAGTGTAATTTGAAGTTGGGTAATGTGATGCCTCTAGCTTTGTTCTTTTTGCTTAGGATTGCCTTAGCTATTTGGGCTCTTTTTTGATTCCATATGAATTTTAAAGTAGTTTTCTCTAGTTTTCTGAAGAACGTCAATGGTAGTTTAATAGGAATAGCATTGAATCTATAAATTGCTTTAGGCAATATGGCCATTTAAACGATGTTGATTCTCCCTATCCATGAGCATGGAGAATTTTTCCAGTTGTTTGAGTCATCTCTGATTTCTTTGAGCAGTGGTTTGTAATTCTTTTTGTAGAGATCTTTCACCTTCCTAGTTAGCTGTATCCCTAGATATTTTATTCTTTTTGTGGCAATTGTGAATAGGAATTTGTTCCTGATTTGGCTTTTGGTATGACTGTTGTTGATTTCTGTGCATTGATTTTGTATCCTGAGACTTTGCTGAAGTTGTTTATTAGCTTAAGAAGCTTTTGGGCTGAGACAATGGGGTTTTCTAGATATAGGATCATGTCATCTGCAACCAGGGATAGTTTGACAGGAAGAATAAAAGTAAACAGATGGAAAAAGATATACCATGTAAATGCTAACCAAAAGAAAGTTAGAGTGGCTATACTAATATCAGATAAAGCAGATAAGGCAAATGAAATTATGAGTTACAAGGAGAGATACTCCATGATGATAAATGGGTCCATCAACCAAGAAGGCATAACAGTTGTAAATGTGTATTGCCAAATAATGGTGCTAACAAAACACATGAGATAGAAACTTACAGAATTGAAAAGAGAAATAGATAAATTCACAATTATACTTCAAGAGCTCGATACCCCTCTCTCAATAATTCATAGAATCACCACATAGAAAATCAGTGAAGATATAAGGGAACTGAACAATAGTATTAGCCACAGGACCTAATTAACACTTGTCAAACACTTCACCCAACAATGTAAGAATTCACTTTTTTTTGTCTTTTGTTTTTGAGACAGAGTCTTGCTCTGTTGCTCAGGCTGGAGTGCAGTGGCGCTATCTCAGCTCACTGCAAGCTCCGCCTCCTGGGTTCACGCCATTCTCCTGCCTCAGCCTCCCAAGTAGCTGGAATTACAGGTGCCCGCCACCACGCCCGGCTAATTTCTTGTATTTTTAGTAGAGATGGGGAAGAATTCACATTTTTAAAATCAGGCATAGAACAGTCACAAAGATACTTCATATCCTGGCTCATAAAATAAAACTCAACAAACTGAAAAGAATTAAAACTGTTTAGATATCATCTCTGATCATAATTGAATCAAACTAAAAATTAACAGAAAGACAACTGGTAAATCTCCATAGACTTGGAAATTAAACAACATACTTCTAACCAACTCATGAGTCAAAGAGGTCGTTTCAATACAAATAAAAACCTACATAGAACTGAAGGAAAATGAAAATACAACAACTTAAAGCTTGTGAAATGCAGCTAAAGCTGTGCATACAAGGAAATTTATAGTATTAAATGCTTATATTAGGAAAGATGAAAGGTTTCAAAACAGTAGTCTAAATTTCTACCTCAACAAATTAGACAAACAATAAAATAAACCAGAAAGCAAGCAACTGAAGAAAAATGATAAAAATAAGAGCACAAATACATGAAAACAGGAAAATAGAGAGGAATGAATAAAAAATTAAAGCAGGTTATTTGGAAATGTTAAGAAAATTGATAAAATCCTAGCACAACTGAAAAACAGAAAAATCATAAGTTATCAACATTGGAAATGAACAGGGATACCACTGTGAACACCACAGTTATTAAAGGAGTAATAAGATGATTCTACAAACATCTTTACATACATAAATTCAACTATAGCCCGAAGAAAGAAAATTACAAAGCAACATACCTCAGGAACACAGACACAGAAATTTTCAACAAAACATTAGCAAATCAAATCTAAAAACATATAAATGGAATTACAGATGACAACCAAGGAATTTTATTCCAGGAATGCAAAGGCGGTTCAGTATTTGAAAATCAATCAATGTAATCCTCTATGCTAACAGAACTGAATAAGAAAACTTGCTTGATCATATTAACTGATGCAGAAAAGATACTTAAAAAATCCAAATTCCATTCTTGGGAAAAACTTTCAGCGAACTAGGAATTGAAAGGAACTTGAATATTCTTGACCAGAAAAAGGGCAATTGCAGAAAAACAAAACAAAAAACTCTATGGCTAACATTATACATAATGTGAAAGACCGAATGTGTTTTGCTAGAGCCAAGAAAAGGATGGCTACTGCTACTACCCTCATTTGACACAGTACTACAAGTCTTAGCCTGTGCAATAAGGATATAAAAGGCAAGAAAAGGATATAAAAAGCAGGCAGATTAGAAAGGAAGAAATAAATTCTTTTTATTTGTAGAAGATATATTATCTATGTAGAAAAATCCCAAGGACTTTATAGGAAAACCCCTATAAATAATAAGTAAATTTAGCAAATTTACGCAAAAATTAATCACTTTTTAATATACAAACAATGAACTATTGGAAAATAAAATGAAAAAAATTCAATACCATTTATAATTGTTCCCAGAAGAGGGACACCAAGGTATAAACCTAGTAAAACATATACAGATACTATATGCTAAAACTGTTGAATTTTGATAAAAGAAATCAACAAAGATATAAGTATGTTGAGAGACAATACTATGTTCATGGATTGGGAGACTAAACATAGTAAAGATGTTATTTCTCCTAAAATTGACCTATAGAGTCAACACAATTTCCATAAAAATCCCAGCAGTATCTTTTGTAGATACAGACAAGCTTAATATAAAAATTATACAGAAAGACAAAGAAACTAGAGTAGCTAAAACAATGTTGAAAAAAAAAGTTGGAGTAATCATACTACCAAATTTTAGGACTTAGTGTATATTTACAGTAACAAAGACAGCGTAGCATTAGTGGAGGGGTAGACAGGCAAACAGATAGATACATACATACATACATATATAGATACATACATCTGTACATACACACATACATAGATTGATCAGTGGAATAGAATAGAGAGCCCCAAAATAATATTCACCAAATATGTGTAACTAATTTTTGTGAAGACACAAAAGGAATTCAAGGAAGGAACTATTGTCTTTTCAGCATATGTTACTAGAACAATTGGACATCAATGGGCCAAAACACACATACGAACACACAGAACAAGCTTTGCACCTCATATGAACATTTTTATTTCAAAATGGCTTATAAATGTAAAACTATAAGATTTATTGAAGAGAACATAAGAAAACATATTTGTTAGCAAGAGAGTTCTTAAATGTGATGCCAAAATACACTATCCATAGATTTAAAAGATCACCCAAATCTACTTAATCAAAATGTAAAACTTTTGCTCTGTGAGATGAAGAGGATGAAAAGATAAGCCACAGGCTGGGAAAAATATCTGTAAATCATATATCTGAGAAAGGAATCATAACCAGAATATATAAAGAATTATCTAAATTCAACAGTAATAAAACAACACGGTCCAGTTAGAAAACAGACAAAATATTTGAACAGCATTTTACCAAAGAAGATATACGGGTGGAAACTAAGTACATTTTAAAAAAATGTTCACCATCATTAGCCATTAGGAAAATGCAAATTAAAGCCACTACACATCTTTTAGAATAGCTAGAATGAAGAAAAAATACTGACTATACCAAGTACTGGTGGTATACTGGAGGAACTGGATCTCTCGTACATTTCTGGTGGGAATGTAAAATTGTACAACCTCTTCGGAAAACAATTTAGTTATTTCTTAAGAAGGTAAACATGCATTGATCATATAATCCAGCAACCACACTTCCGGACATTTATCCTAGAAAAATGAACACTTGCATTTACACAAAAAGCTGTGCATGAATATACTTAGCAGGTTTATATGTGCAAAAGCTAAAAATTGGCAACAATCTAAAGGACCGTCAACAAGTTAATGGATAAACAAACTGTGGTACATCCAGACCATGGAATGCTACTCATCAATAAATAGTAATGAACTATTGATACATGTAACAACTGGGATAGATGAAGGTTATTATCATGAGTCAATAAAACCAATCTCAAAAGGTAACATGATATATGTATAATATTCTCAAAATGACAAAATTATAGACAAGGAGAACAGATTGGTGGTTGTCAAGGATTTGGGGAGGGAGTGGGAAGGTATGAGTATAAAGCATCAACACAGAAGAATTCTTTTATGGTGACATGACAGTTGTATATATTGTTGGTGATGGTGGTTGTATAAATCTATACAAGTGATCAAATTTCATAGAATTGTACATACTAAATAAGTGATGAAAACACTGGCAAAACCAGAATAAAGCCTGTAGTTTAGTTAATTGTATTATGCCAATGTCAATTTCCTGGATTTGATCATGTGCTATAGTTATGTAAAATGTTCCCATTGTGGGAAGCTGGGTCATGGGTACAGGAGACCGCTCTGTAGTATTTTTGCAACTTTTTGTGAATCTGTAATAATTATGAAATAAAAAGTTAAGAAATATTATTTGTTGTCATATCACAAATGGTTACGATTTGTCCCCTGTATATCTTGAGAATACATTTTCTTTATTTTCACATTAAGGAAGACTTTAATGGAATTTTTTCTATATAACGGTATTGCCCTGAACAGTGGGTTTTTCAGGAATTAATGGAAGTCATTAAACAAGGGATAAGGGCATAGTCTTGTATCTCTCTGTTTTTTTGTTTTGTTTTGTTTTGTTTTTTTGAGAAGGAGTCTCACTCTGTCGCCCAGTCTGGAGTGCAGTGGTGCGATCTCCACTCACTGCAAGCTCCGCCTCCCGGGTTCACGCCATTCTCATGCCTCAGCCTCCTCAGTAGATGGTACTACAGGCGCCCACCACCATGCCTGGCTAATTTTTCTTTTCTTTCTTTCTTTTCTCTTTCTCTCTTTCTTTTTTTTTTTTTTTTTTTTTGTATTTTTAGTAGAGACAGGGTTTCACCGTGTTACCCAGGAGGGTCTTAATCTCCTGACCTCATGATCCACCTGCCTCTGCCTCCCAAAGTGCTGGGATTACAGGCGTGAGCCACCGCTCCCGGCCGTCTTGTATGTCTTTTGATGACCTGACCTTCATTATCCAGAATGTGTCACATTTTGGGTGTACCCTTGACACATAGGTTAAATTGCATTGCAAATAATTCTGTTACAATTGTACATATAAATTCTTCCACCTTGTTTCAGCAAACTTCTGCTGCATAACAAATCAACTGCATTGGTTTTCTATTGTTATATGATGCATTTATACAAAATTAGTTGCTTAAAACAGCCCTCATTTCTTAGCTGACAATTCTGTAAGTCAGCAGTCCAGCATAGCCAGTCTGGGTTCCCTGATCAGGGCATCACAAGACTGAGATCAAGTTATCAGGCTAAATTCTAATCTGGAAAACACTGGGGATAAAAATCAGCTTCTAAGCTCATTTTTGCTATTGGCAGAATTCAGTTTCTTGCAATTGTAGGACTGATGTCCCATATCCTTGTTGGTTATCATTTGGGGGCCACTCTCAGACCCTGGAGACCACCTTTATTCCTTGCCATATAACTGCTTTCATCTTCAAACCAGCAACTGTGCATCAAATTATTCTTATGCTTTGAATCTCTGACTTTCTTCCTGCTTCTAGCCAGAGAAAACTTCACTTTTAAAAACTGTATACAGTTAGGTCAATCTACCCAGAATAATCTTATTTTATTTCTTTTAAAATTGTGGTAAAAAATACATAACATAAAAATTTACCTTTTTTTTTTTTTTGAGACGAAGTTTCACTCTTGTTGCCCAGGTTGGAGTGCAATGGCACGATCTCAGTTCACCGCAACCCACAACCTCCCCCCCACCCCACCCGGGTTTAAGCGATTCTTCTGCCTCAGCCTCCCGAGTAGCTGGGATTACAGGCATGCGCCACAACGCCCGGTTAATTTTGTATTTTTAGCAGAGATGGGATTTCTCCATGTTGGTCAGTTTAGTCTCAAACTCCTGACCTCAGGTGATCTGCCCACCTCGGCCTCTCAAAGTGCTGGGATTACAGGCATGAGTCACTGCACCTGGCCAAAAATTTACTATCTTAAGTGTTTTTAAGTGTACAGTATAGTAGTGTTAACCACGTGCACATTGCTGTGCAATAGATCTCTAGAACTTTAATCTTGCAAAACTGAATTTTTATATCCATTGAGAAACAACTCCCCTTTTCCCCCATATCCAACCTTTGGAAACCACCATTCCATTTTCTGTTTCTAAAAGTTTGATTACTTTAGATACCTCATATAAGTGGAATCATGCAGCATTTGTCTATTTGTGACTGCCTCACTTCACTTCAAATAATGTCCTCCAGGTTCATCCATGTTGTAGCATGTTTCTTCTTTTCTAAGCCTGAATGATATTCCATTGTACATATACTACATTTTGTTTATCCATTCATCTGGCAATGGGCATTTAGGTTGCTTTCACCTCGTGACTACTGTGAATAATGCTGCAATGAACATGGGTGTGCAAATCTCTCTCTCAGATCCTGTTTTTTAATTCTTTTGGATATATACCCAGAAGTGAGGTTGCTGGATCATGTGGTAATACTGTTTTTAATTTTTTGAGGAATTTCCATACTGTTTTTCATAGTGACTGTACCATTTTACATTTCCACCTGCAGTGCAAAAGGGTTTCAATTTCTCCACATCCTCATCAATACTTGTTATTTTCTCTTTTTTTGATGGTGGCCATCCTAAAGGGTCATTTGCATTTCCCTGAAGATTTGTGATGTTGAGCATTGTTTCATATACTTATTGGTCACTTATATATCTTTTTTGAAGAGATTTGTATTGCAGTCATCTGCTCATTTTAAAATTGGATTGTTTATTCTTTTGTTGTTGCTGTTGAGTTGAAGGTCTTTATGTATTCTGAATATTAACTCCTTAATAGATAGAAGGTTTGTAAATATTTTCTCTCATTCTGTAGGTTTCCTTTTCACTCCTTTGATTCTTTCATTTGCTGTGCAGTTTTTGTTTGATGTAGTTCCATTTATCTAATGTCACAAAGCTTTTCTCCTAGGTTTTCTTCTAGAAGTTTTATAGTTTTAGATCTTATGCTTAGATCTTTAATCCAGTTCAAGTGAATTTTTGTATATGGTGCAAGGCACAGGTCCAGTTTCATTCTTTTGCATGTGGATATCCAGTTTTCTCAATACCATTTTTTAAAGAGACTGTCTTTCCCTCATTGTGACACCTTGTCAAAAATTATTTGACCCTATTTTCTGGGCTCTCTATTCTGTTCTATTGGTCTATGTGTCTGTTTTTTCTTTTTGTGCCAGTGCCATACTGTTTTGATTACTATTGTCTTGTAATATAATTTGAAATCAGAAAGTATGATGCCTCCAGCTTTGTTTTTATCACTCAAGATTGCTTTGGCTATTTGACATTTTCTGTAATCCCATATGAATTTTATAATTAATTTTCTATTTCTGTGAAAAATATCATTGGAATTCTCATAGGGATTACACTGAATCTCAAAATAGCTTTGGTAATTATGAAATTTTAACAATATTAATCCTTCCAATACATGAACACAGGATATATCCCTACTTACTTGTGTCTTCTTCAATCTTTTTTATCAATGTTTTATAGTTTTCATTGTACCGATCTTTCAGATCCTTGGTTAAATTCATTTCTGAGTATTTTATTCTTTTTGATGCTATAGTAATTGGAATAGTTTTCTTAATTTCTTTTTGGGATAGTTATTGTTAGTATATAGAAATGCAATTGATTTTTGTATAATGATTTTGTATTCTGAAGATTTACTGAATTCATTTATTTGTTCTGATGGTTGGTGGAGTCTTTAGGGTTTTCTCTACATAAGATCATGTAATCTGCAAACTGAAACAATTTTACTTATTTCCTTCCAATTTGGATGCTTTTTTTTCTCTTACCTAATTATTCTGGCTAGGACTTTTACTACTATGTTGAAAAGAAGTGGCAAGAGTGGGCATTCCTGTCTTTTTCCTGATCTTATGGGAAAATCTTACATCTTTTCACTATTGAGTATGATGCTGCCTGTGGGCTTGTCATATATGGCTTTTATTATGTTGAGTTATACTTCTTCTATACCTAATTTGTTGAGAGTTTTTATCAGGAAAGAAGGTTGAATTTTGTCAAATACTTTTCTGCATCTGTTGAAACAATCATGTGACTTTTATCCTTTTTCTTAAAATGTGGCATATCACATTTATAAATATGCACATGTTGAATCGTCCTTGTATCCCAGGGGTAAATCCCACTTGATCATGGTGTATAATCCTTTTCATGTGATGTTGAATTCAGTTTGTTAGTATTTTGCGGATGATTATTACTTCTATGTTCATCAGGTATATAGGTCTGTAATTTTATTTTCTGGTAGTGCCCTTGTCTGGCTTTGGTAACATAATAATATTGGCCTCATAAAATAAGTATGGAAGTGTCCCCTCCTCTTTTTGTTATTTCAATCTCCTCTCTTTTTCTTTTAGTCTAGCTAAGGGGTTGCCAATTTTCTTGATATTTTCAAAAACAACTCCTGTTTTGTTATTTTTTTCTATTGTTTCTCTCTTCTCTGTTTCATTTATTTCTACTCTAATGTTTATGATTTCCTTCCTACTGCTATCTTTGGAGTTAGTTAATTTTTCTCTTTCTAATTCCTTAAGAAGAAAAGTCAGGTTGCCATTTGAGATCTTTCTTCTTTGTTAATGTAGGCAGTTACTCTATCAACTTCCCTTTCAGTACTGCCTTTGCTGTATCCCATAAGTTTTGGTATGCTATATTTTCATTTTCATTTGTATCCTGATATTTTCAAATTCCTTGCAACTTCTTTGACCCACTATTTTTTTAAGAGTGTGTTTTTAATTTCCACATATTTGTGGATTTTCCAGTTTTGCTTTTTCTGTTTATTTCTAGTTTCATTCTATAGTGGTCAGAAAAGATAGTTGGTATGCTTCAAATCTTCATAAATCTGTCAAGACTTGTTTTGTGGTCTAACATGTGATCTACCTGGAGAACACTCCATGTGCACTTGAGAAAAATGTTTATTCTGCTGTTGTTGGGTAGAGTGTTCTGTGTATGTCTTTCAGGGCCAATTAGTAGTGTTGTTCAGGTTCCCTGTTTTCTTATTGATTTTCTGTCTGGTTGATCTACCCATTACTGAAAATGGACTATTGAGATCTCCTACTATGATTGCATTACTATCTACTATTCCCTTCAATTCTATCAATGTTTACGTCATATATTTGGGTGATTTGCTGTTAGGTATGTATAATTGTTATGTCTTCCTGGTGAACTGACTCTTTTATCGTTATATAATCTCCTTTGTTTCTTATGAAAGATTTTTTTCTTAAATTCTATTTTGTCTGATATAAGTATGGGCACTCCTGCTCTTTTTAATTCACCATTTGCAAGCAATATATTTTTCTATACTTTTATTGTTAGCTTACATATGTCCTTATATCCAAAGTGAATCTCTCAAAGGGAACAACACACACTGGAGCCTACCTGAGGGTAGAGGGAGAGAGAAGAATAAGGATTGAAAAACTACCTATTGGGTACTATGCTAATTACCGGGGTGGCAAAATAACCTGTACACCAACCCCCCGTGACAATCAATTTACCAATATTACAAACCTGCACCTATATGCTCCTGAACCTAAAACAAAAGTTAAAAAAAAGTGAGTCTCTTGTAAATATAGTTGGATCTTGTTTCCTATCTGTTTAGCTACTTTATGTCTTTGATTGGAGAGTTTAATCTATTTAAAGTAATTACTGATAGGAAAGCACTTACTATTGCTATGCTGTTAATTCTTTTCTGTGTATCTTGTAGTTAATTTGTCCCTCTTTGCCTCTCTTGCTGCCTTTCTTCACATTGCTTTCATTTTCTTGCAGTGACATGATTTTATTATTTTATCATTTTCTTTTGTTCATCTTCTATTGGTATTTTTGTGGTTACCATGGGAATTACATAAAACATTATATATTTATATCAATCTATTGTAAACTGATAACAACTTAACTTTAGTCACATACAAAACCTCTACTTCTTTACACCTTCCTCCCCCTACTTTATGCTATCCATGTTACAAATTATATATTTGTATATTTTGTAGCCATTAACATAGCTTATAACTATAGTTATTTTCTTATTCTTTTTATTTATTTATTTATTTATTATTATTATTATACTTTAAGTTCTAGGGTACATGTGCATAACGTGCAGGTTTGTTACATATGTATACTTGTGCCATGTTGCTGTGCTGCACCCATCAACTCGTCAGCACCCATCAACTCGTCATTTACATCAGGTATAACTCCCAATGCAATCCCTGCCCCCTCCCCCCTCCCCATGATAGGCCCCGGTGTGTGATGTCCCCCTTCCCGAGTCCAGGTGATCTCATTGTTCAGTTCCCACCTATGAGTGAGAACATGCGGTGTTTGGTTTTCTGTTCTTGTGATAGTTTGCTAAGAATGATGGTTTCCAGCTGCATCCATGTCCCTACAAAGGACACAAACTCATCCTTTTTTATGGCTGCATAGTATTCCATGGTGTATATGTGCCACATTTTCTTAATCCAGTCTGTCACTGATGGACATTTGGGTTGATTCCAAGTCTTTGCTATTGTGAATAGTGCCGCAATAAACATACGTGTGCATGTGTCTTTATAGCAGCATGATTTATAATCCTTTGGGTATATACCCAGTAATGGGATGGCTGGGTCATATGGTACATCTAGTTCTAGATCCTTGAGGAATCGCCACACTGTTTTCCATAATGGTTGAACTATTTTACAATCCCACCAACAGTGTAAAAGTGTTCCTATTTCTCCACATCCTCTCCAGCACCTGTTGTTCTTATTCTTTTATATTTTAAATTCTATACCTGAATTAAGTGATCTATGCACCACAACTACAGCATTACAGGATTCTGTATTTGTCTATATATTAATATTCACCTTTACTAAAAAGTTGTATATTTTTATTTGCTTTGCTTTTATATTGCTGTCCAGTGTCCTTGTGCTTCAATTTGAAGTACTCCCTTTTGCAGTTCTGGTAATTCAGGTCTAGTGGTGATGAACTCCCTCAGCTTTTGTTTTTCTGGGAATGTCTTTGTTTTCAGTTTATTTCTGAAGGACAGTTTTGTTGGATATGACATTCTTTGTTGGCAGTTTTTTCTTTATCCCACTTGCTTTTGGTCTGTAATATTTCTTCTGAGAAACCCACTGATAATCCTATGGGTGCTCCCTTGTACATAAGGAGTTGCCTTTCTCTTGCTGCTTTCAAGAGTATTTCCTTGTCTTTGATTTTTGACAATTTGATTATTATGTGTCTTGGTATGGCCTCTGGGTTCATCCTATTGAAATCCTTTGAACTTATTGAAAATTGAATTTGCACATCAATTTCCTTCCTTAGATTTGGGAAGGTTTTGGTTATCATTTCTTCAAATGAGTTCTCTGCGCCTTTCTTTCTTCTTCTGGGACTCCCAAAATGCATATATTGGTCTAACTGATGGTGTCTCATAAGTCCCTTAGGCTTTCTTAATTTTTTTTCATGCTTCCTTCTTTCTGTTCCTCTGCTGTGATCATTTCAAATGACCTGTCTTCTAGTTTGCTAAGTCTCTAGGATCCAAGTTGGGGAAAACAGAATCCAGTCACTTGGGCAGCCCCCAGAAAATCCAGAACATGGGATATACATTTCACTCTTCTCTTTTCCTCCTGAGATTGAAGCTGTAAACAAGGCATTTTCCCCAGATCACCCAAAGCTATATCAGCTACTGTCTGTGGTGTTAACATTTTTTTCGTGCTGCAACAAACCACTGAGTTTTATTTTGTTCCCAGCAGCCCCCAGCCATCCAAAACATGCCAGTTCTCTGTAAGCACTCTGAGTAGATGAGACAGAAACCACTCCCTTGGGCAGCCTCCCAAAGGCAAGAACACTGGACATATGCTCCACTCTTCTCTCTCCTTCCCAAAAGAGAAGCCATGAGTTAGACTTTTTCAGGCAGTGGTGTTGACCTGTGCAGGCTTAGGGGAAGGGCTGACACAATTAAAATAAAACAGCTTTTCTTACCATTTCAATATGCCTGATCTTGGCTTTCACCTTGACAGGGGTACTGTGTCTTCCTAACTGTTTCTGTAATTCTCATAAAAGCTTTTGGACCATATATTGTTGTTAAGTCAGTGTGTCTGTGGGGCAACAAAGTCTAGGCTTCCTATTCAACCATCTTGCTGACATCACTCCAAGAATAGTCTAATCTTCCTTTTGAAAAGTTAACTGTGCCCTATAAGATAACCTAATCACAGGAGTGGTATCTTACCATATTACAATCCAGAGGGATTAGGGAAGGACGACCTATGATCCATCTTAGAATTCTGCCTGCCATGTTACTCTAAAACTTAGTATCTTAAGAAAATCAACCATTTTATTTGCTCATTGTTTTGTGGGTCAGTTGGTCAGTTCTCTGATCTGAACTGGATTGGCTGGAACTGATGGTCTAGAAGGGCCTCATTGATATGTCTATGGCCTCAGCTGAAATGTCTGGAATGGATAAATGACTAGGGAACATTGTATTTCATTCTCCAAGATGCTAGCTCAGGCTAGTTCATATGTTGGCAAAAGAGTTCAAAGCAACAAGAGAGTTAAGCCCTCATGCACAGCACTTTTTAAGTTTCTACTAGAGTCATGCTTACTAATGTCCCATCAGCCAAAGTACGCCACGTGGCCAAGTTCAAATTCAAGGGGCAGAGGAATAGACTCCATCTTTTGGTGGGTGGAGCTGTACAGATTTTATGGCCATTTTCTGTGATCTACCACAAACTCCTAACCAATGCATATTTATTATCAGCAATATTTTATGCCATGAAATCCTGATACAATCAAATTATTGGGTAGTCCCTTGAACTTCATTTTAACAGGATTTGACAGGTATTAATTACTCCCACATAAATTATACAGCAGAAGAGTTATTAACTTGAAATCTAGGCTATTCACCTTGCTTTTTAGCTTCTTTTTGGCTAGGGAAGACTTGGGTCACAACTCATTGAAAATTGCAAATAGCATTTACATGTGTATGGGTTTGTCAATTGATTTTATCACACTGGTATTTCTTGCCATCTTCTTGACATTAAGATGAACACTTGAAACCACAACAAACAAAATAAGAATATAAGAAACTCTTTCTGTTTACAGAAGACAAAATAGTTTACTTCATTACACTGTGGTGAAAAACAACTTCAAAGAAGTAACTACTAAAAAAGATGATGTAAAGCCAGTCATGAAAATAAAATTACAGAAAGCAGCCAAAATTTTTGGAGCAGAATGTTGATCCACTCTCAGATGATAAGAATGGGCTTATGCGAAGGTCGATTGATTCCAGAACCTATCCTAGAGGCACCAAGAACCTATAAACAATACCAACTGACTCACTTAGATCCTGAAGTATGCGAATAATTTAGGTCCTTCTGTTCAGGATGCATTATTCAGTTAACAAAGCATCATGAGACTGTAAATGCAATCGGATATAATTTGTGTAGATATATAACAATAATAATGGCCAATATGTGTTAAATAATTACTATTTGCTAGGCACTGATCCAAGTGCTTTGCCAAAATGAACTCATTTAATCTCAATAAGATCTATATGAGATAAGGTATTTCTATTATCAAACAAAAAACTGAGGCACAGAGAAGTTAAGTAATTTGCCCAAATTCACAGTTAAAAAATAGCAGTGCAGGCATTTGAACCCAAGA
Source organism: Papio anubis (assembly GCF_008728515.1). Taxonomy (NCBI): domain Eukaryota; kingdom Metazoa; phylum Chordata; class Mammalia; order Primates; family Cercopithecidae; genus Papio; species Papio anubis. Next base: position 106,439,743 of record NC_044996.1, on the reverse strand, counting down.
AGTCTGGGTTGAGAGCCTGTTCTTGCAACCACTATGCTATTAGATGTGGGCGTGTGTGTGTGTGTGTGTGTGTCTCAAAAGGCACACAAAAAAAGTCAAGAGTCATTATTTCAAGATAGTGGAATTACATGTGGTTTTATTGTTGTTTCTTTATTTAGCTGCATTTTCTATTTTTCCATAATGCATAGTTCTACTTATATAATCCTATTAAAGACTTTTAAAGATCATGCAGTCACCTGCATTTTCCCATACTCTGCTTCACCTCAAAGAAAGTGTTCTTCAAGATCTTAGGCAGTCAAATGATCTCATCAATAACTCACGCTTTTTCCTCCATTCTGCTCTGCCAAGCTCTGTGTGTTGGATCTTGCCCCCGTGCTTATAGACTCAGTTAAAAGATGCTTGCCGTAACTCCAAGCATCACAACTTCATTCAAGGACAGAAAGAAGTATTGGTGATCAAACAGACAAAAAGGCTTTTACATTCAGTGACTCCTTTTATCAGAGCAGTCCTCTGAAGGACTTCCCTTTTATATATTGATCCAAACTGGGTCCATGTACATTTCTAGCTGGAGAATTGAATATCTAGTTTCCAGTTTCTATAGTGGAGGGAAGTAAGGGAGAAGAGACTTGGGCATGACTGTTGGGTCAGCCACAGGGGATCTGCCACATCCCAAGACTAGTGGGATATATATTATTCTTCCTGAAGGGACTCAACAGACAGCTCATAAGGAGATGACAGCCAATGCCCTGGTCAGTTATTCAAGAGATCTAGGTTCTAGTTCTACCTGTCATACGAATTTACTGTGAGACTGAAGAAATCACTTACTTCCCTTCTCTGTGTCTCAGTTTACTTGACTTCAAAATGAGAGAATTGTAGTAGTTGATCACTAAGGTCCACCTAATAATACCGACAGTCAAAAGGTCCTGCCAATATTTATATTGTGGAGCAAGTCTGCAATAAAACACACTCACAGGAGAGCCCCTTATCACCTGTTTAGAAGGGGTAGGAAACAAGATATATACATATTCAAAGAAAAAACTGGCCCTATAAACACAAACCTCTGTCCTGAAGCAACAGAGTCATGTAGACTATTTGAGTCATAAGTGAATCATAAGTTTTACAAAAACAATGTCAATGCTGAGCTTGTGAATTGATAGAGATGACAAACCTGCTTAACAACAACAGTCATTCCTTCTAGAAGCCACCATTCCCTTTGGAAGCACCATTTCTAACATAGTGTTTCTCTCTAATTGAGTATCATTTGCATCTCTCTCTCTCTCTCTCTCTCTGTGTGTGTGTGTGTGTGTGTGTGTGTCTGTGTGTGGTCTTTTCATGGGTGGTCACTTGTCTTTTGTAGTGCATCTTGGGATTGGGTTGCTTGAGTTTTATTCCACTCTATTTCTCAGCTTCTCAGCTAACTTTCTATACTGCACAGGCTAGAAAGCTAAAACCACATTTTCCTAGATTCCTTGGTGATATAGTTTGGGTGTTTGTCCCCTCCAAATCTCATGTTGAAATTTTATCCTTAGTGTTAGAGGTGGAGCCTAATAGGAGGTGTTTATATCATGAGGGTGGATCCCTCTTGAATGGCTTGGTACCATCCTCACAGTAATGAGTGAGTTCTCACTTTATTAGTTCCCATGATAAATGACTGTTTAAAAAGAGCCTGGCACCTCCATCCTCTCCCTCATTTTCTGTTCTTGCCTTGCAGTGGGCTCACTTTAGCCTTCTGCCATGAGTAGAAGCTTCCTGAGACTCTCACCAGATGCAAATGCTGGTGTCATGTTTCTTGTACGGCCTGTTGAACCATGAACCAAATAAACCTCTTTTCTTTATAAATTATCCAGCCTCAAGCATTCCTTTATAGCAACGCAAATGGACTACTGCTCTTGGCAGTTTGAATTCTTGATGTGAATTTTAGGCTCTGCTGACTAGATGTACTCAACTCATGTGAGTTTTGGAAAGTAGAAGTGAGATGGAGGTCATAGTCCTGCCTTTTGGCTTTTTTTCCATAAAGGACATTGGTAAAAATGCAAGGTTCCCATGTCCATTCTCCATGCTTCTTCTCCAGAGGCACTGGTGGCAATGGATTTAAGGTTAATGACCCCTGTTTTATTCTGGTTTCCTGATTCCTCGATCACAGTACAATGCTATGTCCTGGAACTCAATATCCTGGTGGTGGGCTCAGAGGTAGTGCTACTCTGGTGGATCAGTACTCTATTGTTCCATGAATCATTCATAGAAATGCAGCTTAGAAACCACTCTTTCATGCCTTCTAATGATATCATAAGCCTCCAGTTTTCTGTATTAAATTCATTTTTTGCATAATATGGGGGTGTCTGTTTCCTGCAATGAATCGTTTTCTAAAACACCTATCAATAAAGCATACATGTTAATACAAAAATAAACAAAGTTATCTTTGGATGTCAACACTACCCAGACATTTCTTTACTCTCTTTTATGATATCAGAGCTCTGCTGCTACCTGCCTTCACCCTGTCATTTTGGCTGCATCTTTAGTCAAGCAGAGCTAGAGGCATACTGGAAAGACCACACAGAGAGGCAAACAGAAATCACCCATGTGGACAATTCCTTCTGAGCCTCCAGACTTTTTGAAATCAAGATCTTGATGACAAAGAGGTTTATGGGTTAGAATTTGTTGCCACATTAGAAAATTAGCACACTCATATTCTTGCATTGTTAATTTATTTTCCGTAACTTTTACTGACTGCTGGTTAACCAAAGTCTCTCTAGATTTTAATTCAAGAGGTGGGGTAGATATGGGCCAGTGCTTTAGTTTAGAGATGCTAAGTGACTTCAGAATTCTAGTGTGAAAATCCAAGTATTCACATTCTACTTCCACCTGTTAATTTTTTTCTTTCTGGTTCCAGATTTTAGCAAAGTAAAACTTAGCATGTGTGTCTAAGGGGGAGATCTCATCAAGGCAAGTGGTATATTTCTGTATGTCACAGAAACACATGTAGCTAAAAATCCCACAAGAGGTGTAGGTGGGCCAGGAAGCCTTGCAATGAGAAACAGAGGTCCTTGCTATGGGAGCATACTAGGGGAAAGATACTTCGGGAAGAAGTCTTTCAGATACTTGAAATTTAAATGCCATTGAGTGAGTTTCTCAATCAGATGTCTTCCTTCAAACATATTTCACTTTGCAATAAATAGTTTCATAGAGAGGATTCAGTAATTAATAAAAGGACTAAAATATCTTGTTAAATGAGAGCTGTAAACACTCACTAAGGTTGCTCTTCTCTATGTTATTTTTTCAAAATTTTTAAAGAAAGGAAATACTATTGACTATATTTGGGGTTCTAGAAAGTTTTCAAGGATTTTATTTTAAAGAGGAGTTTGATAGTATGAGGAAAGGGACATACAGTACTTGCATACTGTTGGTGAAGGCGTAAACACAAAATTTCTGGAGGGCAATCTGACAACATGTATAAAAAATTTTAAATGGGCACTTCTTGATCCAACTTGTAGACATTTGTTTTAAGGAAAGATTCAGACAGTTTCAAGAAGACAGGCATATGTCCAAGGTTTTTCACTGAAGGAGTCTTTATGAAATATAAGAAGTGGAAACAGCCAAAAGGTTTGTTGGCAGCAGATCAGTTTAATAAAATATGATGGAGCTTTCCAAAGGAATATTATTCTGAGTCAGGGGAATTTATGTTTTTCACATAGGAAAATATCCATAATAAACTGGGTATTGATAAAAGCTAGTTAGAGAGTGTTTTGCTTTATTTTGTATATTTTGAATGATTTGCATATTCTCTTACCACTCAAACTTGACTCATGACAGATGCTTAATAATATTTAGTGAAGTAATTCATGTAAATCTATTTCTCTGTATTTACATATGCATTATACATTCTGGAACAATATGTGACTACCTGTTAACAGTAGTTATTTTCATTATCATTGGGTGGGGGTGAAGCCTGAGGACATACTAAAGATTACTAAAGATAAGTTTTACTTCCTCTGGATTATTTAAATTTTATAATAGACATTTTATTTTATAACTTTTAAATTGTACCTATATTTTTAAACAATACAGAGTTTCCAAATTTTGTAACAGCAAAGCACCTAGAACACACTAGAATTCCTACAAGTCAAATGGCAAAAGGAAGACAACACAATGGAAGAATGGGAAAATGATATGAACAGGCTAGCCACAGGATAGAAAAAATGAAGGGGCAAAAAATATATGCTAAGATGACAAAGTAAAATAATGTGGCACCACTTCTTAACCACAAGATTGACAATATCACAGACTTTCAGTAACGGAGGGAAACAGAAATTCACAGTCAAGGCTGGTAGAACTGTGAATGAGTGCAAGCACTTTGGGGAACACCTAGTAAAATGGAAACTGTGCATGCTCTATGACCCAGCAATTGCTCTAAGTTTATACTTTAAAGGCAATATCATTTTTCTGCAGAAAGACATATACATGTGTGAAATGAGGCTATTTTAATTTGTTGTGCTCTAAGAGTGTTGGGAGTATTTATGAAAAAAGAAAGTGGTGTTCCTGGAAGCCAGTGAGAGAGCGGGGAAACAGGGTAGACAAAGGGGAGAAGCCAAGCAAGGGTTGATTTCAGGCCACGTCCTCACAGTCTCAGCTGATCCAGAAGTGGAGCTCTGGGTTTTTCTTCTTTTGTACCAGTCAGTCACTGATAAGGGACCCCTTGGAAGATATAGATTCCCAGACACTTCTGACTCCCTGTGACAGCAAGCAAAGAAGCTCCTGGAACCCCTGGGCAATCTCCAGAGTCTTTATTGTGTGTCATCAGAAACAAGAGTCCACATAATCCAGGAAGGGGCTAGTAAAAAAGATCATAGGTCTAGAGAGAGTACCGAGAGCACACATGATGGGTACAAAAAATACAGTGGAATGATATTTAACAAATTCATGATTTTCATTGAGAGGTAGGAGAGGGAACAGGCTCTTATCTTTCTATAATGTTTTATTTATTTAATTTTTTTGAAAAGATGATGCCCAAATCATAAATACAATTAATAGCCAATTCCGAGTGGTGAATACATGGATGAAACCAGGATCCTTGTGTGCACCTCACTGGGCATCAAACAAACCCAAGCATAGCTTGAAGTGAAGAGGTGAGGAAGAATTCCAAAACTTAGTTTGCAATAGAAACCAGGGAACTTTCCTGTGCATCGATTCCACCTAGGCTTTGAGTCTCCAGTACTAGCACAGAACCTGGCACATAGCAGGTATTCAATAAAGAGCTAATGAAGAATGCAGCTTTAGGATCCCTTCAAAGGCAACTACACAAACTATAAAGAGGCCTCCTCCTGCCCACGCAGGCTTTGCTACAGACCCTGTCTTAGCTTTAGCACTTTGAGGATAGTATGTATTGGTGTCAACACCTGGCAAAGATTTCACAGTTTGAGAGAAGCAGACATGTTCATACACACCTGGGGAACACTCTGTGGACTCCCAGAAATACCTGGAGGAGGGGGCCAGGTTAAGATGGTACTTTGTAAATGGCTAAGACACCTCACAACCAGGAGCACATTAAAAATGAGTTATTTGGGGAATGATGGAAAATGCTATAAAATTAGATTGTGGTGATGGTTGCACAACTCTGTAAATATGCTAAAATTAATAGAATTGCTCGCTTTTAAAGGGTGAATTTTATTCTATTTAAATTACAAATCAGTATATCTAAGAAATATCTGCCTGTCATGTTTATTGCAGCACTATTCACAATAGCTAAGATATGGAATCAACCTAGGTATCCAGCAACAGATGAATGGGTAAAGAAAACATGGTACATATACACAATGGAATACTATTCAGCCATAAAAATGAATAAAATCCTGTCATTCACAGCAACATGGATGACCTTGTAGGATATTATATTAAGTGAAATAAGTCAGACACAGATAGACAACTACCTATGTGGGAGCTAAAGTTGATCTCATAGAAGTAGACAGTAGAATAATGGTTACCAGAGGTGAGGAAGGGGAGGAGAGATGGAGGAATAAGGAGAGGTTGGTTCAGGAATATACACTTACAGCTAGATAGGAGGAATAAGTTCTAGTGTTTTATAGCACTGTAGGATGACTATAGTTAACAATAATTTATTGTACATTTTCAGATCAAGAGAGGATTTTGAATGCTCCCAACAGAAAATGTAACAAATGTTTGTGGTGATGGAAATGCTAATTACCCTGAATTAATCATTACACATTGCATGCATGTATTGAAACATCACACTATACCCCCATAAATATATATAATTATTATGTCAATTAAAAAATAAGCAAATTTTAAAAATATAATTTAAAATTGAATTATTATTCTTAAGAAGACCTTAGTAAGTATCAGAACTAGGACCCAGGGGGAGCCTGTGGCTTCTGAGAAGAACCACCTGTGCTTTTGTCCTGCAATATGTTGTGACTTTCTATGGAATAAACTCAAAATAGTTGTTAATACAGTTAATACAACTGGCATGCCACATAGGTTATAGATTTGCTGGGGCAGTACTGATCTTTACAGCCCTTGGGGCCACTGTCTGGAACCTGGAGGGTAGAAAATCCTCTTTCAATTGCTTCTGGCCAAGAGCATCTTTTTTCATTTGCCCCAGTGCGTCAAACAAATATTATACATTTTCTTTGGTCCCGTAATGTGAAAAGGGATAGAAAGCACTGCCTTAAGGAAATGCCATATTTATTGACCTTTTCTACATTTCTTAATGAGAGACTGAGCCTTGCAGGGGTGAGAATGGCACTAGAATTCTTACTATTGGCAGATTTAGGGCTGTATTAAATCAAAGGAAGTGAGGCTGGGTAGCTAGGAGAGGTTGCCCTGGGTAAATGTGAGGGCAGCCAGAACCAACTGTGGGAATCAACTTGGATACTTCCTTTACTCCCACAGAGAAATATGTTTACTCACCTGGAAAGCATAAACTGTTGCTAACTGGAGCAGAAAAGTAATTTCCGTTTAAATATGGCAGAAGAAGATCAGAACAACAAGAGGAACCTTCATATTAAAGAAATAGGGTCACCTGTGTCTTCATTTTCAAAGATAGAAACCACAGTCCAGGAGTAACTCCAAGTGCTCTAGAAGCCACCCGGGAGGTGTAGTGGAAATTTAGAGTATTTTAGGCTCTCCTTTAGGCCGATTTTAAAAGCCCCTTGCCAGGCATCTCTAAGCTTGTCTTACTTCTGTGACCTACCTATCTTTGGGGAATGATATGGTTTGGTTGTTTGTGTCCACACCCAAATCTCATCTTGAATTGTAGCTCCCATAATTCCCATGTGGGACCTGGTGGGAGATAATTGAATCATGTGGGCAGTTTCTCCTATGCTGTTCTTTGTGGTAGACAATAAGTCTCATGAGGTCTGATGGCTTTATAAGAGATTTCCCCTTTCACTTGGCTCTCATTTGCTCTTTACCTGCCACCATGTAAGACGTGTCTTTTGACTTCTACCATGATTGTGAGGCCTCCCCAGCCACACGGAACCATGAATCCATTAAATCTCTTTTTCATTACAAATTGCCCAGTTTCGGGTATGTCTTTATTAGCAGCATGAAAACAGACTAATACAGGCAACGTTAGACTCCTGAGATCGTTATAGATGGAGAATGTGTCTCAGAATTTATTACAATTTGCCATCAATAATCCTTTCTGGTGCCTTGGTCTGGGTTCTCTAGAAGCTGACCCTGAGACAATGAATTGAGTGTCAGTAATTTATTTGGGTGGTGCAGAAAACGTAGAAAGGGGTGCAAAGAAGTGACTCGGGGAAGAGAAGGAAGGAAGTTCATACAGGGTGTGTTATCAAGCAAGTCACCACTTTGGGCAATAGAAACTAATCCCACTGGGCACACCTGGGAGACAGTGTAGAGCGCATATTTCAGAACTATGCCCACTGAGGGGCAAGGAGGCTTCCCACTAGTTCCCTATTAGTTGAGGGCTACTTCCTGAGGATGTTAATTCCTCAGAATCCCAGGCCTATTGTGCAGATGGTCAAAGTAGGGCCTGGGGGGCAGAGAAAGTGCCCAGGGGATGTGGGTGCTGGCAGTTGCTAGTTGGGGCCTGCATGTACTGATGCAGTAAGAGAGTGTGTATGGGTGGATATCTCCAGCCTCTGTTACACCTGGTTAAAGCCTTCTTGCATAGCAGGCGCCTGCTGCCTCCTTTTTGAAAAGACAGAAATTAATTTACACCAACCATTTGCTCTCAAAGCAGGGACTCTGGTACCAATGATGTTTGGCCCAGCATAATGTAGAACTTGCAGCCACCAAGGGTGCCAACTATGCTATTGGCTGTTCTGAGAGCTTTATTTGTGATCCACCCAGAGAAAGCATGAGAAGGGAGGATCATTACACTGGCCTGTTGAGGACCGAGCCATCCATATCCACAAGCTGTCTGAGGTCGCCTCTGTCTCTGACAACAGAAGCCTGAGCCTCTGGCCATAGCCATCAGATTGGATTTCAAGACAGCTCTGTCTCTAATCTGGAGGAGACTCAGTGACCAAAGACAGTGGGTCACTCTGGGCTCTTGGCAGATGTTTCTCAACTGCCATAATGTCCTTGTGAGGTAACAGTGGGGATTTTGGTTCTTCCCATCATCCCATCTCCAACACACACACACACTTTAGCAAAGCAGCACAGCACAGTGGTTAAGAATTTGTGTATACACTCTGGGGTTAAACTTCCAGCCTCAAATGCCAAGTTTCCTACCTAGGTATGTCACTTAACCTCTCTGTGCCTTGGTTTTGCTCTCATAATAGCACCACAGAGGACTGATACAAGGATGAAATGATGGAAAACATCTAGAACATTCTAAGAGCATCTAGCAAGTGCCTGATAAATAGTAACATTTTTAAAATTCTGCTTATAAAAAAATAAAAACACTAGAAGTGGGGAGATGCACCCAAGGCCACAAAGCCACTTGGATTTACAGCAGAAAAGAACTGAGCTTGGCAGTCCCTACTCAACCTCTAACCCAGCAATTCTCCTCCACATATTGGGAGTCAGTTGACATTCCAATTCTCATGGCTAATCCTAATTCTTCTAACAGCTCCAGCTATAGAGACTGGGATTTCAGCATTGATTTCCCTGAAGCTAGGATCCTGACCATATGTGGGCCTTAGTTCCAAGCGTAACTCCCCCAGCCTCAATCCCATTTCTCCTAATTCCCATGCCTAGGCTTCTCTTGTGGTCCCTGTTCCCTTTCCTTGGTTTGTTCAGGGCAATGTTTGGCTCCAGGTAGGTGCTTGGGCAGGGCAAGTTGCTTGCAGTAGTCTGCCTAGTGAGTGAATATGAGTCAATACCATTACTCCTACCAGGAGCTAAAGTCCTGCCAGGGTCAGGGGACCGATCTCATATCCTGGTACCATATCCTGTTTGCCTGGAATTCCATGCCTAATTCACCATGAGCTTCTGGGCTCCATGCTCAATCTCTACCTTTTCATGCCAATTTTTGGACCTGGATGAAGACCAGAAGTGACTATAATTTCTGATGCCAAATTCTACTTCCAGGAGAAATCTCTTTTGGCAGCACCTGCAGCTGAGTCAACACCCCCAGAATTTATCCTAGTCCAATGAATGGGTGCACAGCCTGCTTCTACCTTCTCCTCATCTCTCCATTCTGTCAGATGATGGGGCTACTGGTTCAGGAAGTGCCCCTGGCCAGACTGGCTGCACCATACTCCTTTATTCTCCACCTGTGATAAACAAATGCCTCTGACTTTGGAGTCCAAACCTAGATTCAGAAATTCTATTTCCATCCAATCAGACACTGGCTGATTCTGAAACCACTCAATTTGCAGATTAAGTTCAAACTAAAGTAATTCTTGAGGTCCTGTAAAAATGCCTGCTTCAACTCACCATTAATTTTTTCATTGCCAATTCTAGGTGCCTGACGAGCAAAAATTAATAAGTAACATCAGTTATCTCCTGATAAAGAAGGCAGATGTGTAAGCAAATAGCTATTACATGAGGTTATAAATGCTAAAATAAAAGTATTATTTAAATGCTATGGAAATTATAAGAGAATTAATCTATGGGAAAGGTCAAATAAAGCTTGAAACAGAAATGATGTGCGAGCTGGTAGAACAAGATGGCCGAATAGGAGGCTCGGTCTTCAACTCCAGCGCCAGCGACACGAAGACCGGTGTTCGGCATTTTCAGCTGGTGCACAAGGTTCATCTCACTGGGAGTGCGGAAGATGGGGTACTGGTCAGCGCACCAGCCGACCAGCGGGAGCTGAAGCAGAGGCGGAAACTTGTGCCTCACCTGGGAAGGCATGAGGGGAAGGAATCCTTTTCTAGCCAGGGGAACTGGGGCACACAACACAGATGGTGCTCAGCTTTAATGCCTGGCTTTGAGCAAACAGGCACCACCAGGAGATCATATCCCACACACCACCACCTGGCTGGGAGGGTCCACTTACGGAGGCCTCCCTCATTGCTATCACAGCAGTCTGTGATCTGCAGCAAAGGCAGCAGCAGGCTGGGAGGGGCGCCATGCATTGCTCAGGCTTAAGTAGGTAAACAAAGCTGCTGGGAAGCTCGAACTGGGTGGAGCTCCTTGTAGCTCAACTCTGCCTGTCTCTGTGGAGAAGCTCTCCGCACTGGGGGCAGGGCACAGTAAACAATAACAAAGCAGCAGATGCCTCTGCAGACCCAAGCGACTCTGTCGGTAGCTTTGAAGAGCGGTGGATCTCCCAACCGCGGTTGTGAGATCTGAGAAGGGACAGACTCCTGCTCAAGCGGGTCCCTGACCCCTGGTAGCTACTGGGAGACTCACTAGGAACAGTCTGACACCCACCTCACAGGGGTGGAGTACACCCCTGAGGAAGCTAACAAAAGAATCAGACATTTGCACTTGCTGTTCCAGAAATATTCTATCTTCTGCAGTCTCTGCTGCTGATACAGGCAAGCAGGGTCTGGAGTGGACCTCAAGCAATCTCCAACAGACCTACAGCTGAGGGTGCAGCTGTTAGAAGGAAAAACTATCAAACAGGAAGGACACCTACAAAACCCCATCAGTACATCACCATCATCAAAAGAAGACCAGAGGGCAGATAAAACCACAAAGATGGGGAAAAGCAGAACGAAAAGCTGGAAATTCAAAAACAAGAGCATCTCCCGGCAAGGCGCAGCTCATGTCAGCTGTAGGATCAAAGCTGAATGGGAGAATGACTTTGTGAGATGAGAGAAAGGCTTCAGTCCATCAGAATTTCTCCAGAGCTCAGGAGAATTACATACCAAAGCATAAAGAAACTAAAATCTTGAAAAAAAAGTGGAAAATTGTGACTAAGACTAATTAATGCAGAGAAGATCATAAAGCGAAATGAAAGAGATGAAAAGAAAAGCATGACCGCGAGAAATCATGACAAATGCACAACTTCGGTAACCGACTCGATCAGCGCTGGAAGAAAGAAATTATCAGCGATTGAGGATCAAATGAATAAATGAGCGAGAAAGAAAACCAAAAAGAAAAAAAGAAAAAAGATAGACAAAGCCTGCAAGAAGTATGGGATTATGTAAAAAGACAAATCCTACGTCGGTGGGGTGCCTACCATGAAGACAGGGGAAAATGGAGACCAAGTTAGAAAGAAAAACACTCTTCAGGATATCATCCAGGAGAACTAACCCTATGAAATAAGGCAGATAACATTCAAATCAGGAAATGAAGAAACGCCTGGGGTTCTCCTCGAGAAGAGTATCAAAACACATAATTGCCAGGTCCACAAAGAAGTTGAAATGAAGGAAAAATGTTAGGGGCAGCCAGAGAAAGGTCGGGTTACCCACGAAAGGAAGCCCATCAGACTAACACAGCAGATCTCTAGAAACTCACAAGCCAGAAGAAATTGGGGCCAATATTCAACATTCTTAAAGAAAGGGCACTAAGCCCAAATTTCATATCCAGCCAAACTAAGTTTCATAAGTGAAAGGAGAAATAAAATCCTTTACAGATAAGCAAAATGTCTTAGAGATTTTGTCACCACTAGGCCTGCCCTTACAAGAGACCCTGAAAAGGAAGTACTAAACATGGAAAGGAACAACGTACCAGCCATCTCAAGCAATGCCAAAATGTAAAGACCATGCGAGGGGCTAGGAAGAGCTATGTATCAACTATTGAGCAAAATAGCCAGTTAATATCATAATGGCAGGATCAAGTTCACATAACAATCTTAACCTTAAATGTAAATGGGGACTAAAATGCTCGATTAAGGGGGTACAGACTGGCAAATGGATGAAAAGTCAAGACCCATCAGTCTGCTGTATTCAGAGACCCATCTCACACCTGAGACATACATAGAGCTCAAAATAAAGGATGGAGGAAGATTTACCAGTAAATGGAGAATATAAAAAAGCGGGGAGTTTGTGCCTAGTCTCCTGATAAAACAAGGCTTTGTAAAATCAAAGATCAAAGAACCAAGAGAGCCATTACATAATGGTAAAGGGATCAATTCAGCTAACTCTCTAAATATATATACCCAATACAGACACCCAGATTCATAAAGCAAGTCCTTAGAGACACGAAGAACTGGAACTCCATACACAATAATAATGGGGAGCTTCAACCTCCACTATCAACATTAGACAGATCAGAGACAGAGGTAACAAGGATATCCAGAGATTGAACTCATCTCTGCAGCAAAGCAGACCTAATGGGTATCTATAGAACTCTCCACCCCAAATCAACAGAATATACATTCTTCTCAGCACCACATAGTACTTATTCCAAAATTGACCACGTAATTGGAGTAAAGCACTCCTCAGCAAATGTACAAAGAACGAAATTGTGCAAACTTCAGACCACAGTGCAATCAGAAACTAGAACTCGGGACTAAGAAACTCAATCAAAACCGCTCAGCCATGGAAACTGAACAACTGCTCCTGAATGGCTGGGTACATAGCAAAATGAAGAGCCAGAAATAAAGATGTTCTTTGAAACCAATGTGAGAACAAAGATACAACATGCAGAATCTCTGGGACTGCATTTGAAAACGGTGTGTGGGGAAGTTTATGACACTAAATGCCCACGGAAAACGGAAGATCTAAAATTGACACTCTAACATGCATAAATTAAAAGAATTAGAGAAACAAGAAACAAACACATTAGCTGGAAGGCTAGAAATAACTAAGATCAGAGCAAGAACTGAAGGAGATAGAGACACAAAAAAACCCTCGAAATCAATGAATCCAGGGTTGGTTTTGAGAAAGATCAACAAGTGATGGTGCCTTCGAGGTATAAAGAAAGAGAAAGAGATCAAGTCGGCAATTAAAAGTGATGATAAAGGGGATATCACCACCGACCCACAGAAATACAAACTACCATCAGGGAATGCTATAAGCTTACCTCTACGCAAATAGAGCTGGAGAAAATCTAGAGAAATGGATAATTTCCTGGACACTTACACTCTTCCCAAGACTAAACCAGGAAAGAAAGTTGGATCCCTGAATATATAGACCAATAGCAGGCTCTGAAATTGAGGCAACAATTAATAGCCTACCAACCAAAAAGTCCCAGGACCAGATGGATTCACAGCTGAATTCTACCAGAGGTACAAGGAGGATTGGGTACCATTCATGCGACTAGGCCAATCAATGAAAAGAGAATCCTCCTAACTCATTTTATGAGGCCAACATCATCCTGATACCAAAGCCTGGCAGAATACAACAAAAAGAGAATTTTGAATAGCTATCACCTGATGAACATCGTGCAAAATCCTCAATAAAATACTGGCAAACTTGGTTCAGCAACACATCAAAAGCTTATCCACCATGATCAGTGGGCTTCACCAGGATGCCAAGGCTACGGTTCAACATTAAGCAAATCAATAAACATAATCAACATATAAACAGAACCAAGACAAGAACCACATGGTTATCTCAATAGATGCAGAAGGAAACTGACAAATTCAGCAGCCCTTCATGCTAAAGCTCAATAAATTTGATGCGTGGTGGGAGCGTACCTCAAAATAATAAAAGGCTATTTATGATGACCCACAGCAATATCATACTGAATGGGCAAAAACTGGAAAAATTCCTTTGGCTTGAGCTTTGAGGCAGGGATGCCCTCTCTCACCACTCCTATTCCAACATAGTGTTGGAAGTTCTGGCTAGGGCAATTAGGCAAGAGAGAAAGAAATCAGGGTATTCAGTTAGGAAAAAGAAGTCAAGTGTCCCTGTTTGCAGATGACATGATTGTATATTTAGAAACCCCATTGTCTCAGCCCAGGAGGCTCTCAGCAAGCTGATAAACCTTCAACAAAGTCTGGGATACAAAAAATTAATGTGCAAAAATCTAAGCATTCTTATGCACAGTAACAGACAAACAGAGAGCCAAATCATGAATGAACTTCCATTCACGAATTTAGCTGAAGGGTAAATACCTAGGAATCCAACTTGCAAGGGATGTAAGGACCTCTTCAGGAGAACTACAAACCACTGCTCACTATGAAATAAAGAGGACACACAAACAAATGGAAGAACACACACTGCTCATGGATAGGAAGAATCAACAAACCATTGAAAATGGCCACTTTTAAAGTGTTTATATAGATTCAATGCCATCCCCATCAAGCACAGCCAGTTTCTTCACAGAATTGGAAAAACTGCTTTGGTTCATATGGAACCAAAAAGAACCGCATCTCCAAAGACAATCCCTAAGTCAAAAAGAACAAAGCTGGCCTTCAAGGTATCCTCCGCTACCTGACTTCAAACTATACTACAAGGCTACAGTAGCACCCAAAACAATGGTACTGGTACCAAAACAGATATAGACCAATGGAACGAGGCAGTCCTCAGAAATAACACCACACATCTACAGCCATCTGATCTTTGACAAACCTGAGAAGAGCAGAAATGGGAAGGATTCCCTATTTAATAAATGGTGCTAGGAGAATTGGCCTAATACATAAAGTAGAAAGCTGAAACTGGATCCTTTCCTTACTCCTTATCACGAAAATTAATTCAAGATGGATTAGAGACAAATGTTAGACCTAATACCATAAAAACCCTAGAGGAAAACCTAGGTAGTACCATTCAGGACATAGGCATGGGCAAAAGACTTCACTGTCTAAAACACCAAAAACAGCAGCCTTAAAAGCCAGAAATTGACAATGGATCTCATTAAATAAAGAGCTTCTGCACAGCAAAAGAAACTACCATCAGAGTGAACAGGCAACCTACAGAATGGGAGAAAAATTTTGCAATCTACTCATCTGACAAAGGGCTCATATCCAGAACCTACTCAAACAAATTTTAGAAAAAAACAAACAACCCCATCAAAAAGTGGGCCGAGATATGAATAGACATTTTCTCAAAGAAGACATTCATACAGCCAACAAACACATGAAAAAATGCTCATCATCACTGGCCATCAAGAGAAATGCAAATCAAAACCACAATGAGATACCATCTCACACCAGTTAGAATGGCGATCATTAAAAAAGTCAGAAACAACAGGTGCTGGAAGGATGTGGAGAAATAGAACACTTTTACACTGTTGGTGGGATTGCAAGCTAGTTCAGCCATTATACTGGAAAACAATTGTAAGCTGATTCCTCAAAGGATCTACAGAACTAGATGTACCATATGACCCAACCATCCCATTACTGGGTATATACCAAAAAGGATTATAAATTATATGCTGCTCTAAAGACACATACACCACATTATGTTTATTGCAGCACTTCTTCCACAATAACAAAGACTTGGAATCCGGCTTAAACTATTATCAGTGACAAGATTGGATTAAGAAAAATATGCTTTATATACACCATGGGGGAATATATGCAGCCATAAGGATGAGTTTGTGTGTCCCTTTGTAGGGACATGGATGCAGCTGGAATCCATCATTCTTAACAAACTATCACAAGAACAGAAAACCAAACACGCGTGTTCTCCTCACTCATGTGGAAGGTAGAGACAGACAATAGAGATCCCTTGGACTCAGGAAGGGAACATCACACACACGGGAGGCCTATCATGGGGAGGGAGGAGGATTACGTGGGATTATACCTGATGTAAATGACGAGTTGATGGGTTGCAACTACACCAACAAAGGCACAAGTATACATATGTAAACAAACCTGCACGTTATGCACATATGCCTACACAACTTACGGTATAATAATAATAAATAAATTAAAAAATAAAAAAATAAAAAAAATAAAAAGAAATTAGGAATTTACCTTACAAAAAAAAAAAAAAAGAAAAGAAATGATAATGGAGAGCTAAGTTTGAAGGATGAATGGAACACGTCAGGTGGAGAAAGGGGAAAGGACATTTTATTTTAATTTTCCCTCCTTTTTAACCCAGGGTCAAAGAGATAGCACAAACTATGTCTCTTAGTTTGCAAGCACTATCTTTATTGGCCCATCAAAGTTCCCCATTTTCCTTTCTTTCTCTTTCCCTTTAAATGTTCAATTTCCCAGGTCCTTTTCCTTTCCCCATTAGGCCCCCTCTTGAAGGTGTATAAGTGATATCTTTAAATATTCTTTTGTATTTGTATAATACATATTGTTTTATGCATATGTGTTTTTCGTTTACATAAGTGGTATTATGCTGTAAATACCATTCTCTTTCTTATATTGTTCACTCAATACTGTTTTCAAAGACCTACACATGTTGGTGTACATTTAGTTTTTTTTTTTTCTAACTGCAGCATAGTGCTCTAGGGTGTGCATGAACCTCAGTTTGCTCATCAGTTCCCCTAATAATGGACATCTAGGTTGCTTCTAACTCTCTCACCTCACAAGAACATACACATCCCTTTACATACTTGTGCATGAACTTTTCTCGGCCAAAATCCCAGGGGTGGGACTGCTGGGTCATAGGGTATCTGCATATTAATTCTCCGAGATATTGCCAAACTGCTCTCAAAATGCATACCTTTAGCAAAGAGTTATTGGGCACCAACCACATACATACCAGGCACTATTCTAGCCACAGGAGATTTAGCCGTGAGCAAAGTTCCTGCTCTCAATGAACTTAGTCAAGTGTAAGAGACAGCAATGAACTCGTAAATGTATAACAAAATAACACACCATGAAAGGTGCCATGAAGAAAATAGAGCAGGGTAGGGGACAGAGAGTAACAAAGAGTGCTATTTTGGGTAAGAAAGTCCGGGAAGACCTCTCTGAGAGAGGGCCCAATGAAGTGAAAAGAGTGAGCCATGTATTAGATCTGGGGGAGAACATTCCAGGCAAAGGAAACAGCAAGGCTTGGAGGTGGGAGCAGATTGGTTGTGTGTGAGCCACAGCAAGAGGGCAGCGTTTGGGGTGTTTAAGCAATGGATTTATTGTCTAATTGACAGTAATGCTAGTAAAATGCTTAGCGCAGTGCCAGGCGCCACTTAAGTGCTCAATTGTGACAAACTATTACTATTATTGGGGCACCGTGATTAGACTGGAGGTTTGGAAAGGTCTTTTTCATTGTAGAAGAAAGAAGGATGGGAGAATTAGATGCCAATGAGAGGGGCCGGGGCATGGATTGGGGAAGTGGAGCTTCGGCTTAGCATTGTTTAAACAGTCCTAGAAATATCGTTTTGTTCGTTTTTTCACAAGTGTTCTTCTTAACAATGTTTGAGAACTGGTTTTGGAGCCAGAAATTGAGCTGATAGTCCTCATTCATCTTCATTGTCTTAGTTAGTGAACCCAGAGTATGGTCCTTACAGAAGATGGAGTTACTTCAAGGATTGAGGAGATACTCAGAAGAGAAGCTGGACCAAAGTGTATCCTTTGCTCATTGGGAGTTTAGAGTGAACAGCATCTTGGCAGGATGTTGCAGCTAAATGCCCAAATGATCAACTAATTACTTGGGTCTGAACACAGCTGAACAAATCCACCTTCCCAAGACACTGCCAGAGGTTTGAGCAACTTCATTCTGGCTGGATTTCAGCACCACACACCAAAGACCAGATGACTGGGCCAGGAGGGACATTTTTCACTTTCCCACTTCCTTCTGTTAAAAAAATGCTACAGTGCAATCAGTTTTCCTACAGACAGATTTGATAGCAGCTATAGAAAGTATAAAGAGATATTCAGCCTCACTAGAAATCAGTACTATGCAATTATAAACAGAAATGAGAGGCCATTTTTCATCTACTAGGTTGGCAAACATTAAAGGGGTTGATAATATCCAGTGTTGGGGAGAGCGGGAGGGAAATGGGCGCTGTCGTATACCTTGGTGGGAGTTTTAATTACAAAAGACATTTTAGAGGGCAATTTGGCAGCTCCTAACAACATTTAAAATGATCAGAGCCTTGATTCAGCAAGCCCCCTTCCAAGCCAGTTTCTGGAAGCTCTATCCTGTTGCATGTGTACCCAAAGATAGATATACAGCAGACCTTGAACACCACAGGTTTGAACTGTGCGGGTCCACTTGTACATGGATTTTCTTCTACCTCTGTCACCTCTGAGACAGCAAGACCATCTCCTCCTCTTCCGCCTCCTCCGTAGCCTGCTCAATGTGAAGACGATGAGGATGATTCCCTTTATCATGACCGACTTCCACTTGATGAATAGTAAATATATTTTTGCTTCCTTATGATTTTCTTAATATTTTTTCTTTAGGTTACTTTATTGTAAGAATACAGTATATAGAACATAGAACATACAAAATATGTTTTAAACGACTGCTATCAGTAAGGTTTTTGGTCAGCAGTAGGCTATTACTAAAGTTTTTGAAGAGTCAAAAGTTATTCACAGATTTTTTTTACTAACCTAACCCCCACATTGTTCAAGGGTCAACTGTATATATACACATATAGTGAAAAGTGCAATTGACCTAAATGCTCATCTAAAGGCGAGAGGTTAAATAGATTGTTGCATGTCTGTATAATGGAGTCCTTGGTATGTATTGACAGGGAAATATATAATAATACAGATACAACATGGGTATAA
The DNA here is from genome assembly GCF_008728515.1 of Papio anubis. Classification (NCBI taxonomy): domain Eukaryota; kingdom Metazoa; phylum Chordata; class Mammalia; order Primates; family Cercopithecidae; genus Papio; species Papio anubis. Next base: position 106,420,845 of record NC_044996.1, on the reverse strand, counting down.
CAATTTGGATAAAATGTACAATAGAATCCCATCAACATATAAAAATGAAACCTATATATGTTTATTTATGTGTGTAAACACTTTTCTAGAAGGTCTGAAAGAACACACCAACTGTTAACTCCAAATACTCTCTGGGGAGGGGAGTAGGAAAGGGCAGGAAGGGTTTGAAAGGTTTTTCTCTCTTAGCAGCCTTGTGTTGTATGTGCATTTAATGGCAATTTTATAAGACAAACAGAAACTAAGGGACTATGGCATTTGTAATATGTTACATGTACTTCATATGCTTCATCTTCCTTCTCCTCACCACCATTATCCTGATCATCTGTTCAATGTCTTTTCTCTTTCTTGGCACATGACAAACTCTGAATCCTAAGCAAGCTCTTACTGTGGCTGATAGCTCTGGCAGCTGTTAATTATTCATGCTAATGGAAGGGGCTGGTGGCACAGATAATGCAAAATCAAGAAGAGTAAATCTTTCAGAGTCTGGTCTACTCCCCTCTTGGGTCCTCTGGGAACACCTTGCATACTCTAGGTATTTACTCAGCAATAAATATTGATTGATATGGATTGATATTTGTCTCTGCAATTTCAAGCCACCCACATTCTCAGACTTGCAGATTCATACCCCCGGTCAGTGCCTTCCTCAGATCTTTACTGGCCTGGCCCTGCAGGTAGGGGTCTGACCACTGCAGGGGTTCCCATGAGGACTGTCAAGCCTCAGGAATTATTCGACAATGAGATACTCCTTTCATGGAAAACACAGAGAATAAGGGAATCCTCGTTGTTATTTGTTTGTTTTTACATAAAGTGAACTGGTGAGTTTGTCTCTCTAGTGGATTTTCAGCCAGCTTATGTTCAGAAATCAGAAACGAATCCAAACAAGAATTTCACATCCATTGGAATGGCTAGAATAAGAAAGGACTGACATCTGTGAATATTGATGAGGATATGGTGCAATTAGAACTCACGTGTGTGCTGGTGGGAGTTTAAAATGGTACAACCACTTTGGAAAACTGGCAGTTTCTTAAAGTCACACATCTAATCCTATGACCTAGCAATTTCATTTCCAAATATTTACCTAGGGGAAATGAAAATACAGGTTCACAGTAAGATTTGTACATGAATGTTCATAGCAGCCTTATTTGTGATAGCCACAAACAAGAAACAACCTAAATGTCCAACAACAGGCAAATGGATTGACAAATTATGGTATATTTGTACAATGAAATATATTCAACAATAAAAAAGAATAAACTAATGATACATTCAATAACATAGGTGAATCTCAAAAACATGTGTTGAGCAAAAGAAACCAGATACACAAAAATATGTACTGTATAATTCCATCTTTATGAAGTTCTAGAACCAGCAAACTACTCTATGGTGATTGAAGGCAGAGGTAGTTGCTTATGGGGCTGTGGGCATTGATTTAAAAGGTGCATGTAACATCTTTCTAGTGTCATGGAAATGTTCTAGATCTTCATAAAACTCATCAAACTGAACATGTAAAAACTGTATTAACTTGTTAGAGTTGCCATAACAAAATACCACAGACTGGGTGGTTTAAACAACAGAAATTTATTTTCTTACAGTTCTGGAGGCAAGTCCAAGATCAAGGTGTTTACAGGGTTGGTTTCTCCTGAAGCTTCTCCCCTTGGCTTGCAGACATCTGTCTTCTTGCTGTGTCCTCACATGATCTTCCCTCTATGTATTGTCTGTGGCCAAATCTCCTCTTCTTATAAGGACACTGGCAATATTGAATTAGCATCCACCCTAACAACCTCATTTTAACTTCATGACCTCTGTGAAGACCTTATCTCCAAGTACAGTCACATTCTAAGGTGCAGGGGGATAAGGTTTCAACATATGAATTTTTGGGGGGGATACACTTCAACATATAACAATACCTGTGCATTTTCCTATATGTAAATTGTTTTTCAGCAAAGAACAGACAGAAAAGTAAAATCCCCCATATTTCTGGAAGTAGAGGAAGACTGGACATTGGTGAACAGCGAAGATATCTGTCATCTAGTGTTAAAGGCACTACGACAGAGTTACAATACCATAACAGTCAACATTTATTGAATGGGGTTCTTTACATATATTAACTTACTTAATCTTGGCAACCATACTATGAGGTATAGATACCATTATTATACCTATTTTTAGATGAGGAAACCAGGTCACAGAGAGGCTAAGTAGTTTACTTAAGGTTACACAGCTAGAAAGTGGCAAAGCCAGGATGTAACTCCAAGCAGGCTGTGTCCAGAGCTTGCACAACTACCACCTAACTCTGCCCCACTGGCTTGAGAAGATATCACTGATAGATGGATATCTGGGAAGGCAGATGTGTCCGAAAATCATGGGACCCTCCTAAAGGAGAACAGAGGAACTCCAGGTTACAGACTACATGGGGGTTCTGAGGAGAAATTAGCTGATCATTGTGTTGCCTAACATAGTGTTTGGCACATGATGGGTTTTGAATGTTAATTTTGAGTATACTTCACAGGTTTCTCTGCCTGGTACATGCAGGTCCCCTTCTTAGGGAATCTGGCTTCCCCACATGTAACTCAGAAGTCCCTAAATGTGTGTGTGTTTGTGCTTGTGTCTATTAACTTTTCATCAAACTACAACACACATAGAGAAAAGTACATAGATTCCCCCCTCGCTCCCCTTTCCAGATATCACTGCCACCAAGGGTAACTGCCTCCTAACTTTTAACAGCATAGATTTGTTCTGTCATCTCTATGAGTTTCCCAGAACTGCTGCAACAAAGTACCACAAACTGGGTGGCAAAAAACAATTGACAGTTGTTGTCTTACAGTTCTGGAGGCTAGATTTACAAACTCAAGGTGTCAGCAGAGCCCTGCTCCCTCTGAAACTTGTGGGGGACAATTCTTCCTTGTCTCTGCCTAACTTCTGGTAGCTGCCAGCAATTCTTGGTGTTCCTAGGTTTCCAGTTGCAGCACTTCAATCTCTGCCTTTGTCATCACATGGCCTTCATCCGTGTGTGTCTCTATCTCTGTGTCTCTTCTCATTAGAATAGCAGTTATATTAGATTAAGGGCCCACCCTACTCCAGTACAATCTCATTGTAGCTAATTACTGCCCTATTTCCAAATAAGTTTCCATTCTAAGGTTCTGGGGGTTAGGACTTTAACATGTCTTTTTGGGGGACACAATTCAATCCATAACACCATACAAATGAAATGAAATCATACAATAAGAACTCTTGTGGCTGGCTTCTTTCACTTAATGCAAAGCTTGTGAGATTTCTTCATATTGTAATATGTAGTTCCACCTTGTTCAATTTCATTACTGTGTAGTATTCCATTTGGTGAATATACCATCATTTAATTATCCATTATATTGTTGATAGCATTTGGATAGTTTCCTAGTTGATGCTTATATGAATAGTACTTTGATAGATATTAAAATATATGTATTTTAATGAACTTAGAATTTATGTGTGTATTTCTGTTGGTATGTATTTTGGAATAGAATTGCTGAATCATAAGTTAGGCATATGTCAGTTCTAGTAGATACAGGCGAATAGTATTTGAAAGGGACTCTACTAGTTTACCCTTCCACCAGCAATGTATGGCAGTTCTAGTTTCTTCCTCTCCAATAGTTGATATTGTCTTTCACATTTTAGCTGTTCTGGTGGGTGGGTGTTGCCATTGTATAGTGTTGTGCTTTTCATTCACATCCTTTCGGTTTTCATTCTAGCTTCCCATCTCTCTTTGCTTATCTTATACACTTCATGGTCTCCTCGTTATCCATTACCACAATTAACATTTCCAAATTTCTTCTTTATAGTTGGATGCCTTGATCTATAGGGAAACCAGTGTTTTTCCCCATTTATCATCCTCTTACAGAAGAATTTCACTTGCAGCAACTTTGAACTGCCTCTGAACTCACTCATGCTGCAGAAGGATCCATGTCTGTTTGTTGATATTTTGTTTTTCATGCCGGAAGAGCACAACTGGAACAAACAAGAAGTTGGAGAGTAAGATGTTTGCCATAACAAATCTGTCTGGCCTACAGTGCATGCAAATATACTTGTAAGAAAATTGCCACCCCCAACTTTGCTCTATGGGTGTCTTTCTTATTGTATGATTGTTAAATGCATTTCACAGTGAAGTTATGTTAGAGTGTCAGGCCTCAAATGGAGATAAAGCAATTCCTAAACATAGTAGGTGGGTGTGAGTAGACAGCTACTTCTTGTTCGAATCACTACCACCAGCATTATCACTTAGAAAAAGAATCAGTTCTCTTAGAGTGGAAACTGGGACCAGCCCCTCTCCTTCCTCCTGCCTGCACTCTCTGCCCAGGAGGTAGCAAGTTTGAATCTATTCTAATGGTATCCTGGAAAGGATACAAGCTTGTTTGAGGGAGCAAGGTCAGTCACCACAACTCCAACGCCTGTCCTGTCACTTGCTGGCTATGTGAAAATGGGGCAGGGAGCTAGGCACCCTTGAGAAAGTAGGTGGCTCAGCAAGAGTGGAATGGGTGAGGGCCTGAGCCCAGAAGCCCACTCTGCATAAGACATAAGGCTGTGCTTTGGTACATTCTGGACTTGGTCCCTTTTTGCCCCTGAAGGGTTCAGCAAAGTCTCTTTGAAGAGACCAGTCTGTCTGGGGTACTGTTTGGACTTGGGTTAGAAATTTAAACAGGTGCCACCCCTCTGCACCCATCAGTGTGTTACATGGTTAAAGAGCACTGGTCTTTCAGCCTAGCTCTTCCTCCATCTTCAAGTTTCTCCTCTCAGAACTGATAGCGAGTGAAGAACAATCACCTACAAGCCCTCAGTTACCAATTTGTGTTGCTTCCAAATCTGGCCTTGAACAAGTCCAACTCTTGATATTTGACACTTGTCAAATGTCTCAGTGCATTTGGTATGATACAGATTATAAATATATCATCAGCTGGGCCTATAAGGACTTTTTATTGAACATTTATCAAGAATCTTACATCTGTAAAAGGAGTCCAAAAACCATTCACACCCATCATCATCACAGGGCTGACAAATGAGGTCTGCCAAGCTCTAAGGTAAGTGGAATAAAGACTTTCCTCAACAGGCCCAACAAACCAATGCTGAACCATGACTGTAACAGAGAGTTATAGTATTTCTGTCATTTACCTTAGCTTTAACTCTACTCTCTGCAAGCAGCTGGACTCTGTGACTTATTTAGGTGGAATTTCCCCTAAGCACTGTGTTCTTATATCTATCTTTTAAAGGGGAGAATCATTTCCTCCCATGGAGGAATTTGATGTGATGCCAGGTAGTAGTGGCCCCTTCAGGAAGGAGAACATCAAAAGAACAGTTAATGAACTTTGCCTGAGGTGAGGGCCAGGGGGGGATTGTGGAGGGGGTAGACTGAGGAAGGGAAGAAACCCTAGAACAAATTTCACTGGCCTTAGAGAACACTTAGGCTTATGCATGGCTTGTCCCAAATCTATGCAAATTTGATGGCTACCCAGGGGCCTTCCTTGTGGTGAGAGAATGACTGAAGACTGTTGTAATATTGGGGCCAATATGATAAGGTGGAGAACTAATAAATGAATTAACTTTCAACATACAGACTGAGTACTGCCCACCTAAGCTTCAACACAAGCCCACCACTTAATATCAGAAAGAAAGGATAGCTCCCTCATATTTGATTCTTCTCAAGTTGTCAAGATATCAATATTAAAGTTGCCAGAAATCAGTACCAATTTTCTCACTAACATGTTTCTGTAACTTACTCAATGATTAGTAGGTAAACTAAGTTGTAAGAATATACATCTTCCCAGACATAAGTAAATAGAGCTACATTTAAATAAATGCTATCAAGAAGCATTTCTTCTTTTTTAAAACCTGAATTGACAGGATTTTGTTCATTACTGCTCTATGCATCCACCATGAAGAATAGCAATATCTCTGGGCCTCCAGTATGATTCCACCGCAATCCAGAACAATCACTTCTGTGTTCTGAGTTTGTCATCATTCTAAGTGCTTGTTGCTGAAGCACTGTTGATCCCAATTCTTCAACTCTTTCTATTGCCATGCCTTTTGCCATGTGACTTTGTAATGAAATGGGAGAGTTCCCTGATTTCCCTTTGCAGAACATGCAACAGAGGTGTGACTCGCCTGTTCAATCGCCCTGCAGCTCAAACCCCTAGGGGGAGCACGCAGAAAGGCAGGTGCAGAGGCCAGGGTGAGTGCTTTGGGCTCTCAGCCCTGTGGTGGTGTCTAGGGGTGAGTACCTGCAACCCCTGTGTTACAAAGTTCTTTCAGCTTTGCCATCTACAGATGGCTTGAGTGTTAATCAGCTCAATAGACCCTCTGCCTTATCGCAAGGCAGAGGGCCAGTGTGACAACCTTCTGTGTCCCAAGCTTTTGCACAGTGTCCGGGAAGAATCAGATCACATGCAGGTTCGAAGGATGAGTGCAAGGTTTTATTGAGTGATGGAGGTGGCTCTCAGCGAAATGGATGGGGAGAACTGGAAGGGAGAATGGAGTGGGAAGGTGATCTTCCACTGGAGTCAGGCCACCCAGTAGCTGGACTATTCTCTAACCACCCCCAGCCGAACTCCCCTCTTCCTCTGCCACATCATTCCACTCATCGCTGGTCTGCTGGTGTGCTAGTCTGCTCTGCAGCTTGGGGTTCAGGATTTATATAGCGGCAGGATAGGGGGCGTGGCGGGTCAAAAGGCAACTTTTTGGGTGTGTAAACTGAAATGCCATTTAGGGCCTCAGGTATCCAGACTTTGAGGGTGGGGCCTTTGCCAGGGAACTGGCGTCTTCTACTCATTATTTCCCTGTCTCCTGTCTGTATCAGTAGTGCCTCCCTTCTCCATTGATATTGAAATTGGCCAGAGACAAAGGCTTGAAATGGGTTTGTGCTATTGTGCTTGTCCTCTCTTGCTTGTGCCATTGCCAGGAAAAACCTTCCCTCAACAGACACCTGGTAACTCCTGCCCCTTTATACTGGCCCCATAATAAAAACGCATGGAGCAGGCCTGAGTGGCCCTCTGTAGCTTGGAGCTAAGTGCGGCTGGACCTGCAGCTTAAAGGTGAGCCACCCAAGAGAGCTGTACCTAGGTCAGCTGATCCACAAACACCTGCAAACCTAGAAATGTGAGATTCAATGGTTATTTTGTTTGCATCAAGTACGAGGATATGTCATAATAGCTGACTGCTTTATAACCCTAATTTTGTTGGTGCTACTATATTATTCCCATTTTAAAGATGTGGAAACTGATTCATAGAGAGGTTGATTAATTTGCCCAGATTCATAGAGCTAGGAAATGTCAGACTGGTAATTTAAACATAGGTGCATGAGATTTTAAGGCTTGCAGTATAAGCAACTATGTTTTTTTCTGTTGAGTGCAAACCTGTAAGATATAGGGTAAGGAGAGACCAGCTACTATCTTCATTTCCCTTTCAACTTAAATATCAGCCATCTGACTTCTTGTTTTTGAATCACTGGACAATTTGAGATTTTGAACTTCCCATCCCTACCTTCCCCAGCAGATGCATCCTGTTCTTAAGAAAACTACAGCTTAACATGCTGTTGACTTTTTGAAGTTTGGGAAAATTCTCTGGTGATAGATTTGCTTACCGAATATTAGCCATTTACTTACCAAGAGATGCAGAGCCTGAGAAGTTTATACCCCCTAGCAATTGAAGGTCAATCGGGGAAGACAAAGAACCACTGAAGCCTTCATCCAAATCAGTGGAAAGCTAAAATTTGATTTATGATAATTTCTATTTCTCTTGAATTTTCCAGGAATGTTGGTAAATGTGAAACCACTTGGCTTTAGTTTTACTGGTTAAAATGTAGGTTTTTGAGATAAATGACTGGGTTCAGGAACTAAGTGACATTGGGCAAGTTACTTAATCTTTCTGTGCCTCAGTTTTTCATCTATAAAATAAAGATAACAATACTATCTCCTCTAAGGCCATATGGGGATTTAAAAAAAATATATAAAGTATTTAGTAAGATGATTTTGGCTACAAGTGACAGAGATCCTGAGTCAAAATGGCTTTAACAATTAGGAAATATGTTATCTCACATAGTCCAGTGACGAAAGAGAGCTCTAGATGTGACCCAATCGGGCCTCTCCAGCCCATATCAGTCAGCCATTCTCTCGGCTTAGCCTTCTTCAGGCTGGACCCCATGGAAACAAGATGGCTGCTGGCAACAACAGGAGCAGTGGGATTGATTATTCATAGACAGTGGAAGAGAGAGAGAAGCCACTCCCAAATATGAAAACAAATTTTTCCCCTCAATCTCTTTGGGCCAACCTTGAATCAATTACTATTGCCAGAGGAATACTCACATGGTGACTGGTTTCAGTTTTGGTCTGTGAACCAGTCAGGGAAAAAGAGGAATGGATTATGGTGCTTGATTCATGTGAGTCAGGATTCATCGTTCTTGCTGGGGGTAGCGGTTGCCTTCCCCTAAGTCACATGATCTAGGTGGGGAAAGTGTAATCAAGATCTCATTAGAAAGCAGTAATAGATTTGAGGAAGGCACTCAACAGTGGTGACCAGAGCTGGCCTAAAGTAAGTGCTCAATAATAGTCAACTTATTTTGGAATTCTATTTTTGCATCCATAGGGATTTTTGTAGCAGTCAGTTGTGGTTTTATGATAAGACAACTAATACTTGGCCTTTAGCCATTCCCTAAAAGACAAATTTGGGAACTCGGAGATGACAAATCATTTTCATTGGAAGCTTCTCTTTCCTCTTCTTTTTTGGAAATTAACCTGGAAAACAAACTGCAAGGACCTGCGAAGACTTGGAAGGTCTCAGTTCAATTCCTTATGTCATTGTCACCTTGAAAAGACAAAGTTGATAATGCACAGCAATTTTTCCTCTCCTTGTGCCAAGCAATATTTTCTACTAAAAATATTACACTTCAACAATTTTTGTGCAAAATGCTGGCACTCTGTGGTGGAGATCTCTTTGCCTTTTTATTTGCTTTATTTATTATTTCTACCTTTCCTTCTCTACCTAACAGAACTTCTGTTTTTTTATGGCAAATCTATTCTATATTATTTGGATGAAGCTGACCTTATCTACACACATGCATGCTTTGACCAATCAAAGCACATCATCCTTTCCTTTGGAGAGAGTGATTAGTTCCAAGATGGACACGTGACCTAAATTTGGTCAATTAATACTCTCTTCCTGAAAAGGTGAACCTTGAGCTAAATGAAAATTACACTTTATGCAGTCCTGTTATTTGTACCCAGAGCTGACATAGTTTCCATTGGTCTCAAGTTTTCATTGTGTTGATTATTCTGTTCTGTGAGCTCCCCAGGATATCTTTAATACTGTTCTGGACTGAATTGTGTCCCCTCCCTACCCCCCTCCACAATCTTATATGTTGGTACCCTAACCCTCAATGTAACTATATTTGGAGATAGGGCTTTTAGAAGATAATTAAGGTTAAATGAGATCACAGGGTAGGGTTCTAATATGATAGAACTGATGGTCTTATCGGAAGAGGAAGAGAGAAAGAGAGAGAGAGTGAGAGTGAGAGCCCTCTCTCTTTAAGTGCATGAACCAAGAAAAGGCCATGTGAAAACTCAGAGAGAAGGCAGCGATCTACAAGCCAGAAAGAGAGCTCTCACCTGAATCCGACCATGCTGGTATGCTGGTCTGGATGTCCAGCCTCTAGAACCATGAGAAAATTAATTTCTGTTATTTAAGCCACCCAGTCTACAGTATTCTGTTATGGCAGTTCATGCCAACTAAGACAATTATTATTTTCCCTCTTAAGATAGCCATTGTCAATATCTATTGTGTGCCAACCAAATAAGTCCTCATTTTAAAGTAGCAAAGCAGTTAGTTAAATTGTTGTCCCCTGGATCTTCAGATACAGGCAATATGCCTACTTACACTGGAACTATTTGGCATGGTAGGAAAATATTAGAAGTGTGGAATGTTGGAACTACTTCTTGTAGCTTTTCCTCAAGGTCCTACAAGAAAGCCTGTTCCATCTGGAAGCAAATAGGGAGTAGCATATACCTCTGCTAAGAGAGGCTCTTCCTAATGAGGCTGTAACCACCCAATGGGTCCTCCTTGCCCACTGCCTAGACAGAGCTGATTTGTCAAGACAGGAGGATTGCAATAGAAAAGAGTTTAATTCACATAGAGCTGGCTATACAAGAGATCAGAGTTTTATTATTACTCAAATCAGTCTCCCAGAAGACTCGAGGATCAGTTTTTAAGGATAATTTGATAGGTAGTGGGCCAGTAAATTGGGAGTGCTGATTGATTGGCTCAGGGATGAAATCATAGGGAGTCAAAGCTATCCTCTTATGCTGAGTCATTTCCTGGGTGGAGGCCACAGGACTGGTTAGCAGGTCCAGGTGTGGCTGCCTGGTTGTCAGAAATGCAGAAACCTGAAAAGACATCTCAAAAGGCCAACCTTAGATACTACAATAGTGACGTTATCTTCAAGAGTAATTGGAGAAGTTGCAAATCTTATGACCTCTAGAATAATGGCTGGTAATTATTTATTAATAGAATCCAAGCCCCTTTCATCCTTACTTGGTGGCCTTTCATTAGTTTTACAAGAGCAGTTTCCTTTTTGGGAAGGGCTATGATCTAAACTATAAATTTCTCCCAAAGTTAGCTTGGCCCACATCCAGGAATGAGCAAAGACAGCCAACCTGTGAGGCAAGAGACAAGATGGAGTCAGCAATGTCAGATTTATCTCACTGTTATAATTTCCTCAGTAATAATTTTTGCAAAGGTGATTTCTTGGCCAGCAACCTCAAATATATGAGAAACAAGACTCAGAGACTTGGTGGGACTGAAAAAGCCCTACTTTATGCCCCAACCTAAAGTTAGAGTTCACTAAGGCAAGGAGGAGGCAAGGGTAGTGAGGGATAAAATCAGTCCCAAGAAAGACTGTGGAAAATCAGAATTCCTTGGCTGCTTCCAAATATCTCCAGACGAGTACTCTTTGACTGACAAAGGTAATAATTATCCTCTTTGTAATAAGTCGTTTGCTCAAATTGAACAGGAGCTTTGAATTTGGAAGCAAGGGGCAAATTACTTGAGCTTCACAATTAGCCTGTTGCTTTTTATTGCCCAAATGCAGGGGCCAAAATAGAAGCTGTTAAATTAAGAATGAAGGGTTGCCTGCTACACACTGAGACCAATTATGAATAAAAGGAAGTTATAAGGCCGGGGTCTAGGTTCAAGCATTATAACTCAACAAGACTTCCATGTTTGATTAGAGCCACTCCTAGGTTGTGCAGGATCCCTGTCTAAGTATTTTTTTGAAGGGGCAAGGATTATCAATATAAACAATTTAATTTTTAAAATGTGCTACCAAATTCCTGGGCTTATGTGAAGTATACTGATTTATCAATAAAAATTCAGAATGATGGGCATAGAAGAGGTACTTACATATTTGTTTACTATTCAATCAGTACTTGTGAAGATTCTTCATAGTATCCTGGCGCCATCTCTTCCTCTTCAGGTCCAGGAACTATCACTTTGTGTTCTTTATTGCCAAATGTGTCTTTCCTGTATAATTTCTTATCTCTCACTGCAAGAAAAAGGTAGCAATGCTGCTATTACTCACAATGCCATGGCTCTTTGGAACCTGTTTATGTTGAAACTCTATAGATCTTCTTGCCTCTTCAGTTCCCTCATACCACATACTCCATTTATTCAGAGCTGGATACTTCATCCATGTTGCTATGTCATCCGTAGTGCCACGCATGAACACTGGCTTCCAATGACTCTCTCAAAGGTCAACTGTGCTTTGTTGATGATGATAACAAATACAAGTCTTACTGAGTATGCAAGAAAATGCGAATAGGTTGCTTTGTGGTCTTGCCAAAATTACTGTTTAAGCTGGGTGCAGTGGCTCATGCTTGTAATCCCAGCACTCTGAGACGCCAAGGCAGGCGGATCTCTTGAGGTCAGAAGTTCGAGACCAGCCTGGTCAACATGGTGAGGCATGAAAATCACTTGAACCTGGGAGGTTGCGGTGAGCTGAGATTGCGCCACTGCACTCCAGCCTAGGTGACAGAGCAAAACTCTGTCACATACACAGACACACACACACACACAACTGGTTAGAATGTTATAGCTTGCAGAACAACACATATTCTACTCACGTCTCTCCTTGATCTCTTTAGGCTGTCATCATTGTATTTCTAGAATGTAGTCTCTTTCAATGATGACCCCCACTCTTGCCTTGCACATATTACCACCAATAGGGAGGCAGATAGGTGAGGAACCCATGGACAGACAGAGTAGGACAGTATCCTTTGGATAAGGAATGTCCATGTTTGTCCTGCATGGCTTGAGACCAGTCCAAAAGAGCACGATGTTACCTTGATTGGAGGCAAGAAAGGACATCAATTAGGAAGGTCTATTCACATTATGGAGCAATAGTCTAGGGAGCCCTTGGAGGAGATAGGCATAATCACCCCTGGGGGACCAGTGATGTGAAGCCCAAGGAGGAGGTGGGGTGACCATTCTGTGTGCTAGCTGTGGGAGGCACACAGCACAAAGGTGGCATTGTAGTTCAGGACAAGGATAGATGATAACCGACATGTGACTGGCACTCATGGCACATGGCTTGCACTCAAGTCCCTTGGCAATGAACTATTGGTAGCCCAGAGTCCTGAAATCACCCGGTGTCATATGTAAATGAGAGTTAGTCACAATCAGTGTGTCAGCACCATTCTGGCAGCCCAATCTCTGTGATCCTACAAAATAAATACTGTGCTGGCCCACAGAAAGCATCAGCTCACCAGACTGCCCTCCTGGAACCAGTCCCAAGACAATCCTATAGACAAGAGCCTCAGATTTTCTCAGAGGATCCAATCAACCCCTCTCAGGGGATTGGGGCAAGATGTAGCTCATTGGAGAGTGATCCAACAAGGTAAAATAGGGACCAGGGCTCTTATAGGTCCTCGTCTGGACTCAGGAAGCTCCATCTAGGTAGAAAGCACTGCCAGCCCTGGTCCCAAACACTGGAAGGAGACATAGAAAATATTAAGGTAGGTGCTTCCAGTGACCAGGACCCATATGGGACCAGGCTGGGGAGAGGGGAGGCCATGCCCAGATGGTCCTGTGGGCTAGTTCAAGCATCAAAGGTGTATTTAGAAAATTTTAGGAAGGAATTCCAAAATACAGAGCCCTTTCAGGCACAAAGATCGGAACAAGGGTCCTGCTTGCCTGGGTCTAAGGTCCACACTGGTTTTGATTACTAACCAGTTCTCTTGTTGAGAAATCTAATGACTAGCCTCTAAGTGAGATTTTTTTTTTTTTTGAGACGGAGTCTCGCTCTGTCACCCAGGCTGGAGTGCAGTGGCCGGATCTCAGCTCACTGCAAGCTCCGCCTCCCAGGTTCACGTCATTCTCCTGCCTCAGCCTCCCGAGTAGCTGGGACTACAGGCGCCCGCCACCTCGCCCGGCTAGTTTTTTGTATTTTTTAGTAGAGACGGGGTTTCACCGTGTTAGCCAGGATAGTCTCGATCTCCTGACCTCGTGATCCGCCCGTCTCGGCCTCCCAAAGTGCTGGGATTACAGGCTTGAGCCACCGCGCCCGGCCTTCTAAGTGAGATTTTTACTGCATTGCTAAAGTATCCCCCAAAGTTTGGGAATCAGGTGTCTATGACAGTTCAGTTCCTAGGCCATCCACAGGCCCAATGCTGTGTGGACAGGCACTGGGCTGCTAAATGGATGCACCCTCAAGAACAGAATTGGTTTTTGCACTTTCCTTAGGGAAGTACATGCAAGACCAATGGTCAAAAGAAATTCTCCCAAAGGGTGCATCTCTGAGTAAGTTGTGCTCTCACTCCACAGAGCATGGGGTCTTGCTGACTGCCTCTGAAAGGCATACAACAAGGAATTTTGGTCCAAAATTCCTTGTATTTTATTTTCCTTTCTCCTCTTCCCAAAACAAAGAAGCTTTATATTGTAGTTTCCTTGTTTTCCTTCACCACTCTATATGGAGAATATTATAGGTGGTTAAATGTATCATTTGGATTTGGTGTCTTCTTCATTTTCACTAATATCTAACTAAAATTGAGCATTTCTTTCAAATATCATTGCAGGCAAGAGGCTGTGGTGGTATTAGCAGTACTGGTCACCAATGAATTGCAGATATTTTTATATCATATGAGACTTGTGGTAGATATCTCATAATGCCATTCATGGTCATCACTTTTGAAATTATAGTATTACTGGATTTACTACTAGATCTTGCTATTTAATGCATCAATCAAGAAGTACATACGTCTCTATATCGTGGATTTGTTTTATAATGTTTTGCTAAATGTATTTCAAGCATATATTAAAAGGGGGTCCATAGGCATCACTAGACTACCAAAGAGTTTATGGTACAGAAAGTTTAAGAAACCCTGATGTAGATGGAGGTAACTGGGCTATAAAGACCTACATTCAGATCTGCCCCCAGAAACAGTAATCTAAGACTTGGAGTTGAACTTAGTATCCAGAAAAGACTTTGGTTTCTCTCCCCTTGGGAGGGAAGTAAATACACTTTTATTGTGTGTGACACTGATGTATTAAATGGGGTGGGGACATTTTTAAAGTAATGTATATGGATTCTGGGTAGCCAAAGGATAGAATGTAGTGGGTATCTCTGTTAGTCCTACTTTCTGAGACTCTTTTCCTCTTTCCTCTGAAAATGTAATCCCTTTTTCCTTTGGGGAACTAAGGTTTAGTTGGGTCTAATAACGTTCCATCTCCTCCCCTCTGACCCCTGTGTAAAGGATGAACAGGTGAGCTAGGCTTGCCCAGTCAGATTAGTTTATCCCCCTTGGCCAGAATAATCAGTTCAGAGCAAGGCACATGTCCCCAAACAGACCTCTCAGAACAGACCTTCCCTGAGATACTCCTGCTGAAATAATCTGAGATTTTCTTGGAGATGATGAGTATACAAAGAAACTGAAGGTGCTTTAAGCAACTTCCCAGCTCAGGGATGAAGCTGTTTTCAGTAGGAGAGAATGAGGGCAAGGAAAAGAAAGCAAGGACAAGCTAAGAAAGGGGCCAAAGAAACATAACCACGTTAAATTCAGTTCCTTGAACAAATAAGTCCCCCTCAGTTTGCGTTTTTCCTGGTTTAAAATGAGTCTCTGTCACTTGCAAGCAGAAGATTCCTGACTCATACATTCAGAGAAAAAAGAGAGAGAGAGAATTTGTATGCATGCATGTGGGTGTCTTATTCCAGCAGGGATTAAGAATGATTGAGAATTGAATTTCTATATATTTGGTAGTGACGTGTTTATTGTTTTTATTTTTATTTTTTGTTATAGTTGAAGAAATGAACACATAGTAATCATATAATCTTCCCAATGTTATACAGACAGAAAGTGACAGACCCAGGATTTGATCTATTTTATTCTGAAGTCCATATTGTCTGTGAACTCAAACGAGGTAATGGGACAAGAAAAACAGCCTTGAGCACTTGGGTTCCCCAGATTTACCAGGTGTTTGGTTTGGTGGGTTGGAAGGATGGGTGGACAAAGCATAGCAAGAAATCCCCTTTCTCGGGGATTCCTCCAGCAACAAAGCTCTCTTCTTCCTTTCAGACTTTCTCCTTGTAGCCGAGTGCTAGAGGCCTGATCTTACAGCATCATGCAATCTGATGTCTAAGGGCTTTGGAAGTCTAGGCTCTGTCACCTTTTTAGTCATGCTTTCAAAACTTAAAATCCCATTCTCTAGTTACTTGCTCTATCATTTCAGCCTTAAGTCAATAAATGCTGCTGACTGAAATGGATGATTCCTTTTGAAATATGGGGATTCCTTTCGTTTTTCCTTTCTTCCTTTCTCCCTTTTTTCTCTCTCCTTTCCTCCCCCTCCTTCCTTCTCTCTTTCTCTTGCACCTAACCTCCCTCCATCTGCTCATCCTTCATTCCTCCTTCCCTCCCTTCTTTCCTTCCTTCTTTCCTTCCTTCCTTCCTTCCTTCCTTCCTTCCTTCCTTCCTTCCTTCCTTCCTTCCTTCTTTCCTTCCTTCCTTCCTCCTTTTCAAACTGTGTATTTATTTACTTTTTCATTATGTTTTATCAGATATCTCTCTGTGTTTGCAGTGGGAGCATGATCTTTGCTAGCTCAGTCCACCAAGTTATTGAAACATCACATATCTCTCCTACTCCAGCCTTCCACTTCCCATTCTTGTTGATTCAGTCATACTGCCTTCATCCTCACTTTAAGGAAACCTGAATCATGAGGGCTATAGGTGTAATATCAGGGGTGAGTTTGGAGAAGAGGGATTCTGTGGCCTGGGACTGCCTGAGGATAAATTCTCATCCAGAGATGGTGAATCTGGTCCTGCCTCTCTCCTGAGAGGCACTGCACATATCAGCTGAATCCTTTCTGTTATGAGAAGCTCTAATTAATGCATATGCTGATTTGTTCTTCCCTGCTGAGGACTTTGGATTAATGATTACTGGGTGCCACATATGTTATCTCTTATGTATCTTTAATAAAAATAACAATGGCTACAAGTTACAGTAGTTTACTCTTTACTGTGTTCAGCAGCCCTGTGCTAAATCTTCGATATTCATTCTTTCATTTATGCCTCCCCCACCCTACGAAGTCACTCTTGAGCATTATTTGCTTCACTGTGCAGAGGAAGGAACTGATGCTCAAAGAATTTCAGTAAATTTCTCAAGGTCACACGGCTAGAAAGAGGTAAGGTGGGTTTCACACCAAGGCTTGTTTGATTTCATAGCACTTAACCACTTGCCATCGTGCTGTTAGGTTTTAATGTTAAGGGGAAGTGAGAAATTTAATAATAGAACTTGGGCAAGGTAGCAATAAAAATGAGGTAGTACTGTTGCATCACACTCTTACAACTACCCTTCTTGCAATCCCTTTGCCTTTACATTCCAGCAGTGCTTGGAATGCTGATGGAGTTGAATCAGCAAGAGGGCCTGACTGAGAAGGCAGAGGATTTCTGACTCCACAGTTGACACTGCCGAGTTCGAGGTGCCCTTCGTGCCTCAACATCCACCAACTAACTACCAGAGAGCTTTAGGGTGTGGTGTAGAGGGGAAGGAGGGGAAAGGTGTGGTGTGAAGAGGGGTTGGAGTGGGATGAGGTGGAAACCCTGGCTGGTCTAGAGGGCTAGACACCAAACAGCTCTGTGACCTTGGGGATGTTCCTTACCCTCTCTGGGCTTACTCCTGCTTTGTACCACAATGAGTTCAGGCTATGTTTGATGCTAGTTCAGGCAGTCTATGATGACATGATTTTTAGGAGGAGAAAACAGAGACAGATGTGCTGGAAGACACAGGCTCAGAAAGTTTCCGAGCCTGCCAGTCCCAAGTAAATGTCTACCACTCCAACGTTGTGTCAGTTCCTCTTTGGCTTTCTGACACTGCCTCGTGTCACCATAGGCTTCCTGTTAACTGTTAGTGATCAACTGTCAGCTGCATCTAGAGCTTAGCTCCAACATGGTGGGGAGGAGGTTTGGTTCAGGAGTCAGACTGCCTGGGCTCATGTTCTCACTTCGTTGCTTACTCTCTGTACCTTAGTTTCCTCATCTGTAAAAAAGGGAGCAATAATGGTGCTTTTCTCATGGGGTTCTCTGAGGACTGAAGGATATATTCATGTAAAATGATCTACCTGCTTCATTTGGTGCCAGGTACATGGGCCTACTCCTTCAATGTTAGCAATTACTAGCAGCAATTCAATCAGCAAACATTTGCAAGTCGTCTTCTAAAAGCAAACCCACAGGTAAGTGCTGTAAGGGACACAGAGAGGCATAGCCATACCCCTTGATCCAGAGCTGCATGTTGTGATCACCAGATACAGATGCTGAGGCAGAGTTCTGGGTATGAGATGTCCGTGGGGGATCAATGCCTGTGAAAAGAATGGGAAGAAATCAAAACTCTGCAAAGAAGGACCTGGAACTGTGTGTAATGCAGACCCAACAAAGCCTCTGCCAGTCAGGCAGGGAGCTCTGGAACAAGGATTGTCCTCAGAGGGTACCACACCAGACAAAAATGGCCAGGTTTCTGTAGCCCTGCCTTGCTCACTAAACCAGACATGGGCCACCACAGAAAGGACATGACAAGGCAGGTCTCAGAGTTTAGGCAGACTCTGAAGGGGCTGACAACTGGAAGCTGTCTGCAAAGCGGGACATCAAGTCCTTCCTTGAAGAGGAATCTAGGCAATACAACTGAATGCCCACCACACTCAGGGATTTTATAATCAAGGCAATAGGCAGAGGACTAAAACAGATGACATACTGTTCCTGGAAAAGTTTCCAGAGCTTGGCTGAGATGAGAGGTTATTTGCCCAGGGCTGCCAAAGACAAACTTGTGACAGGCAGAACACAGGTTCTTCTAGAGAATCGGTGGGGAAGAATTAGATCCGTGCCCCATGCTACAATAGAGGGGGCAGACTGAAGGCCTACCTAGGGAAGTTAAGCCCAAGGTTAGAAACCTGGGAGATGGGGGCCTGAAAGAAGAAAAAGCCAGGACATACATTTTATACAGGATTTTATGAATTTGGGTTAATTGAGTGGCAGGCATGGAACTTCCAAAACATGAGCACATGTCCTGACCAAGTCAAAGGCCGTGGGTGAGTGCCAGCTGCACGACACAGTGGAGAACCTGAAGTCCTAAAGGCTTGACAGAAGCCTAATTAAAGACCCAACTAAACAGGTGTTATGGGGGAGGAACCAAAAACACTTTACGGCTCTTGTAAAATGCGAATAAGTAAAAGTGAATCTAGATTCTCAAACCAGAGGAAAATTAATAAAAATGCCTCCAGACCCTCTCTGAGTCCCAACGTGTCTCATTCAACGCGTCTCACTCGTGTCTCCTCAATGTGTTTGTTTAGCACACTTCCTCATCTATTGTCTTTGCACCATGGTTTTGACCATCATGATGATCTCAACATATTAAAAAGGCCTACTTTGAGGGAATGTGCTGAGTGGAGGGGGTGGCTTCCCATTTTGGCTCTCAAAAATTTGGAGATGTAGCCTAGAGGCATGTTGGGGAGAGCCTGGAATGCCCAGAAAAAAAGGATATGCTTACTTCAGCCAGAATTTGGAAGTCACTGAAAACTTTGTCATCTGGGGAGGGATGGAGAAATTCGACCTTGGCAGGATCCATTTGCCAGCAGTGTCCAAGGTATTCTGGAACAGTGGGAAGTGGGAGGTAGACACCTAATACTGAGGGCTGGCTGTATTAGTCTGGGAGGAGAAGAAAAGGGTCCTAAGCTAGGACCGTGGCAGTAGGGAAGAATGCTTGGGTAGGAGAGACAATGCAAGATACCCATGTTTCTGAATTTGATGTCAAAGAAAATGGTGGGTCTTTCTAAAGGCAACAGAGGGATCTGGAGGAGGAGCTGGCTTATGGGGAGGTGGGGTAAAGGTAGTTAGAGAGAGAGAGAAAGAGAGTAGAAGCAGAGCATTTCTTTTGCTTATGAGATGCTAATGGGAGGAAAACTTAGAATTTTGTATGCAAACTCTAGGCTGGGTTGCCAGAAGCAGACCCTGAGATGAGGATTTGCATGCAAGTGAATGGTGAAGAAGCCCTCCCAGGGGAGACCCGCAAAGAAGGAGGGGAAGTAGGAAAAGAGAAAGGAAGAAGACGGGCAAGGGCACACTCAGGCGAGTCGCAGCCTTAGCCCAATCTGCAGGGGAGTTCTGGAGGGTCAATTGTGCCTCCGAATTGCCCCACCATGGGTAAAAGAGCTAGGTTTCACGCGTCTGCCTCCAGCAGTCAGTGACGGAGAGTCACGCAGGTACCTCCAGTTCCCTGCACATGCGTGCAAAGTGGCTCTCTACTTTTAGTCTGGGGGCTGTCCTCCCAAAGCAGAGCATAGGTGCTAGGTGTTTGAAGTAAGAGCACAGTGAAGGGGGCAGAGTACGCAGACAGAGGATCAACAGGGATCCAAGGGGGTCTGGGTGGAGCACTGACACCATCTGCTGTTACAATGAGCACTGTCTTGAGAAAGAATAGTGGCTTGCCAGTGAACGTTCTGACCTGGCTGGTCCTTGCTCTCCTCCAACCATCTGCTACTTCAATGAATAGGGTTTGGGAGCCTGGGTCAATGTGTTTGCAGACTTCATGTTAGATTCACCTTTTGCCATGGAGAAGGGGAAGCCAGAAAGTGTTTCTCCATGTGGAGCACCCAGTGGGCTAGATTGTGCCCTGGCAGTTGGCACATCCCTGAGGCTCTGATTTGGGGGACAGGGAGCCTGTAGAGGGCTCTGAGTTTTAGCCCATTATTAGTTTCAGTGCTGAGGTTTCTGAGACAGCCATTAGTGCATTGGCCCTCTGGCAGCCCTCTCTAAGGTGGCCACTTGTCAGCAGTCAGGAGACCAGCCCTTGCCCACTTGCTGATACTCTCAGCCTATTAGACCTCCTGGAAGATGCAGGAAGTGGAGGACACAGGTGCGCTGCAGTCACATGTGTATTGCTTTGACTTAGAGTGCACTGGGACTGAACCTGAAAGTGGGAAGGGGTAGAGAGGATGCCTCCTCCTTCCTTGTAAATACTTCAATAAATAAATAAGAATAAAAGCAATGGGAATGCAAAGAGAGACTAAAGAGACGCCTCAGACCTACTGGGTCACCATCTCACTCATTTAGGCCTGTGCCTATGCCCTGAGTATTGGGTAAAGTTCCAGGCTAGGACTTCAGACAAGCCAGCGAATGAAAGGTTAACTCCTGCATAAAGAGGATATTCAGGATCCCACTCCAGCCTCTGGCTGGCTTCTATTCTAATGGGTCCATGCCTATGGCATACCAGTTGTTAAACATACTTTGCATCTCAGCCCTGTGTATATCCATTCCTCACCCCCATCACCCCTCTTCTATCACCTCAGCTGGTCCCTACACACTTAACTCAGGAAGGGAAAGAAGCAGGCCTGATTTTGCCCTCAGTGTCCAAGAAGCAGACAAGAAAACAGTAGATATCCAAGAGTTGGCTGTCTTGTCCCCAAAGCCTAGATGCCATACCTTTGTTTCTCTTCCTGTCAGAGAGCAGTGAACTGTGTGACTTTGAGCTGCCCATCTAGGGACAACCTTGTTTTCAATGGGGCTAGCATGGAGCAAGATTGTCAAGGTGGTACCTTCTTCCAGTGTGGACCGCCCCAATATCTCTCAGCCAGCCTCCCTAAGCATTTCCACTCTCAGGTTTTTCTGAGGTTTGGCATCCTTCCAATCCCACAGGAATTCAGCTGATAAATAAATTCATAGTCAAAGGTTATTGACTTAATCTGTCATCTCCATCCAGGAACTATTTGCACTGAAAAGAGATCCACCAAGGACAGGGTAATGTTTAACTTCAAAGAATGCCTTCCTAATGGTGGGGTTTCAGGCAGTGTGGCCTTTGGGCAGCTCCTTCAGATCACCATGGAGGTGACCTTTCTCTCAGCAAATTCATGCTGCAGGAACTTCCCATTTTCAGTGTGCACCAAAAGGACCTGCGGTGCTTGTGAAAGACTGCAGATTCCTGGACCCTAGAGATTTAAATCCCAGGATAGGAACCTGTACTTTAATCCACTCATCACTTTCTGATGAAAGTGATCCATAGACCATATTTTGAAAAGACTACTCAGCTATCCTATTAGTTTGCCTGGGCTAGCATAACGAAATACCAGTCTGCGTGGTTGAAACAGAGAAATGCGTTTTCCCACAGTTCTGGAAGCTAAAAGTCCAAAATCAAGATGTCAGCAGGTTTGATTTCACCTGAGGCCTCTCTCCTTGGCTTGCAGATGGCCACCTTCTCCCTGTGTCCCCACATGGGCTTTCCTCTGTGCATGCACACCCCTGGTATCTCTCTGTGTGTCCAAATATGCTCCTCTTATAAGGACACCAGCCCCCTTTAGAAAAAGCCTGTGTTCTTGCCGACCTTGGATTAAGCCAACCCTAACGGCCTTATATGAACGTAATTACCTCTTTAAAAAAGACCCTATCTGCAAATACAGTCACATTCTGAAGTACAAGTACTGGCGGTTAGGGTTTCAGCATATGAAGCTTGGGGGGTACACAATATACAATTCTGCCCATAACAGGAAGGTAGAAATAAAAATAAATGAGGCATTTATGAAGGGGCAGTAGGAACTGCGAAGTTCTCCCCTCTCTTCAGTAACTGCAAGAGAGAAAATATACCCAAGTTGAAAGAGATTGTGCAGAAAGCACCGGGGATCAGTCAGCTAGGGAGAGGTACAGCGGCCCCTATTGACACTCTGGCCTCTGTTTAGGAAACCACCTTGGCTCACCCTCTAAATTGCCTTTCCTGTTGTTATTCCTCCCTAGGTTTAGAAACACTTTCTTCTTTCAGCTTCATGGGAGAGCACAGTCTTTGGCACTGGCACCAGCGTGGCTGCCCGAGGCAGCCCTTGCCTCCGCCTTCGAGGATGTTTCTTTCCCCAGAAAAAAGCGAAGACCCTTCAACCTCCCCATTCATCATCACCACGGGCAATCTAATTACAGCCTTGTCTTAAAAGAGGAACTCATTTACCATTGAGACTTCTTCCTTATGAAAATGTAACATCTTGAACTATGTTTTTATGGCCCCCTTTTACAAAAATAAAAAAGGAAAGTAATTAATTTCCTCGTACACAGGAAAGACTCATGAGGTCTTGCCGGCTGTGCGCAGAAAGGATGTGCGCTCCCTCTGTCTCTCTCTCTCTCTCTCTCTCTCTCTCTCTCTCTGGGCCTCCTGCTGTGTGACAGTGAAATGCTAAAATGATTTTGGCAGGAGAATATTCTCAAAGGCTGTTTTTATTTCAGCAGCAGAAGAGTATCTCAGAACGCAGGCTGCACCTCTGCCCTGTGGGGCTGTTTCTAATTGCACGAGGTGAGCTGCAGAAATCCTTCCCCCAGCCGGATGGGGAGAAAGTGGTAAGAAACCTAAGGAAGATAATCGTGTCTGCCACCCTCAGCGCTCACCACTTAAAGGAATTAACTTGTTGGAATGAAATATTTCTATGGATGCAGAAAACTATGCATTAGAATAATGAGGCTAACCCCTTCTTACGCATTGCAATCACTGGGGTTTGTTTCTTCCCTCTCTAATCACAACATGCTATCTTCCTCCTTGCTCACACCTCTGTAGGCAAGACTGGCTGCGAATACTTTAGATTATCACCTTCTCATTTTCAGTGTGAAATAATTGCCCAAGGATGGAAACTGACAAACAAGAATGTGGATTTCAGAAAGCAGCCCTTTTGTTATTTAAGATAGCCAAACTAAAATGGAGACAGGTGGATTGTGTGCCATCAACTTCCCCCATCCTCACACTTCCCCCTTTAGAAAAAGCCTTGCGCTTTTGCAGACCTGGATTGATTTGAAACTTGAAAGACAGTTGAGATACTGATGTGTTTAATTAAAAACCTATGCTATACAACAGCATAAGGGTATGAGGCTCTGGGGATAAGCCTCATGGCTTTCCCTCTTGGTGCCACCAAAGGCTGTGTGACCTTTGGCAAATTATTGAACCTCTCTGTGCTTCGGATGATAATTATGCTTTATAGGATGGTGAGGTTTAAATGAGTCAATACATGCCAAGTGCTTAGAACAATGATCAACATATAGTACACACTCCCTAAATATCAGTTATTCTTATTTATACCCTTGGAAAGGAAAGAGAGGCTGCCTTCCTTCTCTCTTTCAGGAATATTAAGCATTGTGCTCCTGCCCTCAGGGAGCTTTAGTTCAGTGCATGTGCCAGATGTGTAAACAACTCATTATAAGACACATTTAAATAAATGCTGAGTAAAGATAATAGCAACATGGTATGGGTGTCCTAAGAGGAGACACGCTTAATTGTGGATTATGGACCACAACATGAAGGAGGTGGCATTTGAGCTGGACCTTGATGGAACAAACAGTCTCTGTAAGCAGAGAACAAAAGAAAGGTGTTCCAGGCTGTGGGAGAAGTAAGGACACAGGCAAAGGGAGGAGAGAGTGCATGACATCTTTAGAGAAAGGCAAGGATGCCTGTGACATGGATGGTAGTTGGAGGCCTCCTCTGTCCTGCAACAACCTAGCATCTTGATTTTTATTTTCAGGTAAAAGAACTGCAAATGATATTGGAGTAATTAAGTGTTCCCCATAATTTTTTTCCCTGAAACAATTTGAAAAATAATGTTTAGTGATGAGCAAAGTCCTATAGCTACCAACTACAATTTAGCAGAAACCCCCCCCACCCCCTCCCACACACATACAATTCTGTCCATACAGGTCATTTATTACACCCGGAGAAATCTTTGTAGTCACCACAAAAGTGCAGCTACCTCTGGGGTATGATGCAGCTGCTATTTAACTGTCACGTAACATGACAATCTAGTGTCCTATTAGAGCTAAAATTTAATTGTGAAGACGGGTACCATATTTAACTGCAATCCTGGGGGGAATTTAGGTTGACAGGCTGTAATTACCCAAACTGGAACCTGGCCAGGACACACCTACTCTTTGCCAAAAGAGCTATGGGGGTTTTAACCGCCATAGGCCTTGGGAAGCCAGCAGTTCTGTAGGGTGGTGAAGCAGCACTTGCAGCCCCACAGCGCCCCCTAACAAAGCTCCGGGCAAGTGCAGGCTGTCTAGGGAGCAGGCCTTTTCTGACCCTCCAAATGTGCAGTTTCCCCCCAAATCCCCTCTCTGCCCCCACCTGGCTCCAATCCATCAGGGGTTATCAGAAACTTTCCATTTTAGGTTGTGTGACTGTGGTCCTGCAGTCAGGTTCTTGCTAGGTCTTATCTGCGTCTGTCTGTCCTGTGTGTCTCTCCCCAAGTCCTGCTGTTTTTCTCTTATCATGAGAGAAATGCTTGTCCTGATAAAATAACTACCCACCAGAGCACAGTGGTTCTCATCACCAGCTGCCATTTCTACATAGAGATCAATTAGAGGCATCTTTTTGTTGGGGAAGTGGTCAGGCCAACTTACTAAAAATCCCATTCGGATTCTTTCTGCAAAATGCATTGTGTTTTGGTCTTCCAATGCAGTTGTTACTAGAAAAAATGAAAATTGGGTCAAGAAGAGGTGGAAATACGGCTCGCCAGTGTCACTGAAGAGTTAAAAAGGAGAAAGTTCTGGGCTGCAAGCAGCAGTGTAAATAAATGTGGTCTTAATTTAAGGTTATGGATTTTTAAAAAGCCTTGCTTTTTGTCTTCAGAAGTCTTTGCATTCATATCAGTTAAAAAATGATTTAGACAGAAAATAAATGTTGGAGCAAACTCAAATTATTATGTGCATTTTAAATAAACCTGTGTTTTCTGCCGCAGACATAGCATATGAGTAATAACATTAATAATGATCACGATAATTTGTCAACTGATGATCTTTTCCCTCAGACCTTCCAGGCTGTTGGTTCCTGGCCCTGCTATTTAACATAGCCAACCTGTTCTTCATGAGGAGAGCTGATGATAATAGCCCTCACTTCCTCTGCAGGGTGAAAAGGTAGAAAAACCCGCGGTTATATTCCCAGATTGTTCTAATTAGCTGTGTGACCTTGGGCAGGTTGCTTCACTTCTCTGGCCAGCTATCAAAGAATGGAATGCTTTCTAAAGGGAATCAGCAGAAATGTAATGTGTAAAATCAAAAGCAATACAGTAATGTCATCTGGGAAGATCTTTTTTCCCCTTTTTAGGATACAAGTGGTAAAAAAAAGAAGCAGACTCAAAAAGCAATTATTGGTCAAGGCACAGGAGGAAGTTACATTAAGACTAATTTTTAGAGACAGGTGGGATGGTTTTCTGCTCAGTTTCTAAGGCCATACGCACATTCATACACACATAGGTATACTTTGGTCAGTGGGAAATCTGCTTAAAATGCTCACTTTTTTTCTTCCCTGAAGAAAGATTTTCAGTGTTCTACAAAGGCAACAGCAACAAACACAACATCAAAATATTATTATCTATTTAATTCTCCTAATAAATAGCATAATACTGTCTAGATACTACCAGCGTAACAATAATATACTAGGTTGAGAGATCAAAAAGAGTTTAATATCAGAAATGTCACGATTCAAACTAATGATGTATACACAGTATGTATGTAAGGTATGTGTAGATAGAGAGATAGATAGATAGATAATAGATAGATAGATAGATAGATAATACAGTCCAGAAAACTATAATTCTTCTATGTTTTTATTTCTCTGACAAATCTCAGAAAAAAATTGGTAAACTCTTCATATTCCCATTCTAATAGTTAGCATGAGATGACGTAAGACTTACTAACAGAAGACACTTTGGAATCTCAGGTTACATTTCTCAACATGGGTCAGGCCCTGATGCGTCTCTGTAAAAATATAACCAGAAGTTGGCATGTGGGAAGGTCACTTAGAGGCACTGGTGGGGTAGTTGGCTCCCACCAAAGGGGAAGGGTGCCCTGAGCACTTGGTGAGGGTGATCCCAGTGGAGATTAGCTCAGTGAGACCTCTTTGCACAGCTTCACTCAGAGATTTGAGATTGCAATATATGTCCCTGGGGAGAGATCCTTTTTTCATTAAGAATTCATTAGAGTTAATTGGCAATTATTTTTTATTAGCAATTAAAAAATAAAAATACAAGTATTATACCCAATAATGATTTCAGGGGCAGCTAATGTGATAGAATGTTCCAGGATATTTTCAAAAGAAAAAGACAGGGCTGCTAAGGGTAGGGAAGCTCTCATGAATAAAGTGGGTAGATTCCAAAATGAGTACTAAAATAATGATTTCAGATAGGAACAATCAAATTTACCACTGATTGAACTTTTTACTTCCTTATTTTTATTTCTGTGTCTATTTGTTGCTTCTTCCACCCCTGTAAAACAGCCAGAACAACTAGACGAAGTGTTCCCTAAAACATATTTTTCAGTGGTGATGACTATCAGTTTTCATTGTAGAAACATCAGTAAATTATGAAAAAGTACAAAATAAGAAAATAAAAATCACCTATAATCTCATCATTCAAAAGGTATCATCGCAGAGTACTTTTACACAGGTTTTCACACAGGCGTGCATATGCACGCACGCACATACACACACGCACACTTTTAAAATGCTCAAAAATCAAATCATTCTTTATTCCCTATTTCCAACTTTCTTTTTTCAATTAGTGGCAACAACATGTCATGGACACTTTTCCATATCAATAAAGCTATATATCTTTTCAAAGTGACTACATACTATTCCACTGTATGCCTCACCAATCAGCTACCCGTGAATATTTAGATTGCTTCCACTTTTGCCACTGTAAACCTCACTGAGATGACCAATCTTGTCATACGCATCTCTGTGTACTTGTTTGATTATTCCTAAAGGTAGAATCTGTGAGTCAGAGGACAAGGCTTTTGTTATTCATTGTCAAAGCATTCTTCAGAAGGTCTGTACCTATTTACTAGCCCATTAATGACAAATGGAAATGCCCATTTCCTCTCACTTTGCCTGGATATGATCAATATGTTTGATCTTTGCCAATCTGATAAACAAAAGGGAGTCTGTGGTGCTGTTTTATTTGGCATCTCTTTGATTACCAGTGAGACTGAACCTCTTCAGTCTTCATATACAGTTGATTTGTGTTTCTTCTTTTGTGTATTGCCTACTCATGCCTTTTGCCTTTATTGATTATAAGAGCACTTTACATATTAAGGATACTCTTCTTTCAGCTGTCTTCTATGTAAAAAATCTTTTTCCCAGATTTTCACTTGTCTTTTAATGGTTTCTGGCTATTTTTCAATATCAAAGTTTTACTTTTTTTTATTTTTATTTTTATTTTTTGAGATGGAGTTTTACTATTTTGCCCAGGCTGGAGTACAATGGCATGATCTCAGCTCACTGCAACCTCCGCCTTCCAGGCTTAAGCAATTCTCATGCCTCAGCCTCCTGAGTAGCTGGGACTACAGGTGCGTGCCACCACACCTGGCTATTTTTTTTGTATTTTTAGTAGAGACGGGGTTTCACCATGTTCGGCAGGCTGGTCTCGAACTCCTGATCTCAGGTGATCCACCCATCTCGGCCTCCCAAAGTGCTGGGATTATAGGCATGAGTAATCCACCGCACCCAGCCCAAAGTTTTACATTTTTATGTACTAAAACAGTTAACTTTTTCCATAAGGGTTCAGTCTTCAGGGTTACTGTAGAAACTGTATCATATTCATCTGCATTTTATTTTTCCCACCATATTGAGGTATAATACAATTACATCTCTTTTTTTCCCTCTAAAAAAGCATTCTCATTACTTTCCAGAGGTTCTGAAGTGAAAGTATAAGGGACCTGGGAAACTAAAGCAGAGAAAACACGACTATTAATAACAACACTTGACATTTCTATTTTCAGTGTGCTATAGGATCACTAATTAATGCGCCTCCTTAGCTTAGCCCCAGGGGTTACCCTGACTGACATTAATTCACCCTACCTGACACTGAGACCTGGGAGTGGGGAGGCTGTGGCATTCCATCTGATGGGCACTACTCTCTCTGGCCAGGACTTAAAGCCAAGCTCCTGATTCCCCAACTGGGCTTAAATCAAGGTGAGACAATTCCTTCATGTGGGCTGGCAGATTTCCAGGATGCAATGAGACCGTCATTGGAATGAGTTCTCTGGGTGAAAGATCACTGCTGTTCCTTCTCCCCACCCCAGAAAAGGAAATTCATATACCAAACAGGATGGTTTGTAACCTGGTGCCACTTCTGAATTCTCTGTTAATTTTTGACAATTGGATGATTACTACAAGAGTTAAGGAGGGCAAAGTATAAAGGAGGGAATGAGTGGAAGGAAAATGCCTCCAAACTTGGTGAATGGGGTGCTCCAGAAGGTGACCTAAAGGCCACCTCACATGAAACTCATTCATACCACAAAGACTGATTGGGGTTACCTTGTGTGCCAGGCACTGGGCTAGGAGCTGGGGAAACAATGATGTTTTGCAGCCACAATAAAGTCTGATAGAGACTATTATGGGTGTGGCACAGAGGAAAAGGTTCCTAGAGGGGGTAGCCTCTCTGCTGACATTCAATAGATGATAGGAGCCCATAAGGGAAGGAAAAATCTATGGCAGTGAGAGATCTGGAGGCATGCAAAATTTTTAAGAACAGTGGATAGAGTAGGAATTAAGTCAGGAGAGCCAGGGTCAGAAAAATATAAGTATCTACAGCAGTGTTTCTTACACTTCCTGTGCAGAAGGATCAGGGATTCTCCCCCCAATGTGTAGCAGATTAATACTTATGGAATCAAATGCAATAAAAACTAATTAACAAAAAGTCCAATAAGACATTCAAAATACAAGCCTCATTTTTTGTAGTAGATTCAGCAAACAAAAATTACTCTGCCAAATTGCTACAAAAGTTTCTATTATTCTCAGTTTCTGTACTCCTCTCCCTGCAGACCAGCAACAGTTGGCCTACTGGTCCCAGTCCACACACGCTTTTTGAGTAGCACTGAGCTAGAACACTCAAGGGAAGGAGATGGGGTCGGCAGTGTCAAATGCTGCCAAGATGTTCAGTAAAATGAGGTCCTGTAAGTATCCCTTGAATGTAGCAACAAATAGGGAGTCACAAAAAGCAATTTCAACGGAGTGGTTGAGACAGAAGCCAGACCCAGTGAATTGAGGAGTTCCTGAGTGTTCACAGTGACTAACAAATATGTGGAAGCAAAGATAAACTAAACCATGAAACACTTATGCTTTATATTGATAAACATCATCCTTGTTTACACAACACAGTTAACAAAAAATCTATGTTGTGACATGGAATAAAGACAGTAAATGGATGGAGTGTATAGTATAGTAGAAAATATCTCAGTCTGAAGTCCAGAAGCCTGTATTGTCAAGTAGAGTCAGACAATTAGTATAAGCCGTGTGACCTTGGACGAGTCATGCACCCACTCTGATCCTCAGTTTCCTTCTCTGCCAAATGAGGGGATTGGACAAGATCTCTCCCTATCTTTGTTTCTAGCATTTGCATTCCATGATCTTAATTTTAAATAGTCACTGCAAATATTAATGCTCCTCAAAATGACCCAACTTATTTGGAGTTCTTGAGTTCTACTGAATCTAGCTGTGCACCTTCAAGAGCTCACCCACTGCCTGCAGACAGGTGCCAGCAAAAACCTTCTCACTTGAGAACAGCTGGTAAGATAAACCTGCCCTACATCTCCTCCCTCCGCCCCCATCAAAGATTTATGAATCACAAACCCTATAATTAAAAGTATAGGTTCAATCTGAAACAGGAATGGAAGCCAAACTGGAACTCAGAAGCATCAGGAATGCTGAGAATTCAGCTTCAGAACCACAAAGTGGCTTCTGAACTCCCCAGATTTCTAACACTTGATTAGATTGGCTTGCAGGAAAGTCATGTTCTGCTGCCCTAGGGGAAAGAACATAGAAACCATGGGTTCCGTGACCTCCTCCTGGAAGCCAGATGATCCATGGGAGGCTGCCACTGGCCTCTGGAGTTAGACAAAGCCAAGTTCAAAGTCAAGTTTTGTCTTGGAAACTTGTCAATCCCGGACTTTTTATGCTAAGACCCTAACGTTCATGGCAATGGTATAGAGCTCGCTGCAGGGCTGGGCTGGAAAGGAAGAAAAGAATGTGAAGGTGTCCTTGAGCTGTTCTGGGCTTTGAAAAAGGTAATAGAAAAGGGAGTAGGGGAGAAGATGGGGAGCAAAGTTATGGTATTGGTGCAAGCTGGGGAAGGAACAGGCATGTAGCAGTGGGCTGATTTTTTTTCTACCTGAACCCCTCTGAAGTGTCAGGGATGCTGGCTGGATTTTTGGTCCCCAACCTTGTCCTTTCTATAGCTAAGAAACTGGCCTGTCGTCTTCTCTTTACAATCCCTGATATCACAGCTTCCAAATTCACCAAATCATAAAGTGTCATTGCAGGTCTTTCTCACATCCATTATGTATTATCTTTGAACATTACTCCTAGCTTTATAGACCTTACTATGACTGTCCCCTGCATTTTTTCTGGGCAAAGTTGTCAGAGGCACTGTGTGGTCACACACACACACACATACACACACATGCACACTTTATTTAGTCAGAGCAGAAGAAAGCCTTTCAGTGGATCCAGGTAAACAATGAATTGCCGTGTGCTCTCTGCAGAGGGGCTCCCTGATAATCAGCAGGGTTGAAAGCAGCGGCTATTTTCTGTGGGTCCCCTTGTAGCCTCTCATCACCCTCTGCCTATTAGTGAAACTGGAACAAGCCATTTGGGTGGTTGCAACCAGATCTGGCTAAAGGAGTGCCCAGCTGTTGCTCTTTCCTCTCTCTGGTTTTCAGTCCCCGTGATGTGGACTCATTATGGCTGTGATCGTTGCTGATGACATTAATGCACTGCGCTGCTTCTCCATCGCATGTGCCATCTGCTCCCATCAGCCCTGTGGGGTAAGTGGTAGGTAATTGTTTCCCATCGGTAGTCCATTTTCTCAGATAAAGGATGTGAGATTCAAAAATAAACATCCACTCTGAGTCGTTGCAACAAGGCCAGTGTGGATCTGGGAGCAGCCACCCCATCTACCGCAAGTAGTGAGTGAGGCTGCTTTCCCCGTAATTCAAGTCGAAGGGCAATTTGATTCATTAACGGTGACTCTGAGGGAGGAGGAGGTTCAGGGAGAGAGCAGAGACAAAAAAAATCCTGAGGGTTCTTATAAACCAGCAGGGTCAATGCAAAAGAGAAAGGGAGAGATGGAGAGAGAAATTGGTGATTCATCAGCACTAGCTGATTTAGCAGCACTAGGCTTGCTAGTGGATGGGAATGTAAGATAAGAGCACATGTCATTTCAGCCGTGGGAAACAAGCTTGGGCTCTAAAACCTCAGCTTCTTCGTTAGCTATGGCCACAGCTGACTCACCAAGGACCACTGGTTCCAGACCAGAATTGAAAATTCCTCATATGGGCAAGTGTGGGCAGGGCTTGGAAGGTGGGCAAGCAGATAGGGAAGGATGGGGAAATGCCAAAGAGGAACAAAAAGCCCAGCTCACAGAAATTATCATGGGGGAAAAACATGATTTACTTACATGTTCCCAGACTCCCGAGATGACTGATAGGATTTGCTTTTGTTGTTGTTGTTGTTGTTGTTGTAAAAAAAAAAAAAAAAAAAAAGAGGGAAGTGCATCTTAGAGCTCACTTTTAACCTGTTTTCTCTTAAGAATTGCCATGGCTGGGCAGATCACGAGGTCAGGAAATCAAGGCCATCCTGGCTAATATGGGGAAACCCCGTCTCTATTAAAAATACAAAAGTTAGCTGGACGTGGTGGTGGGCGCCTGCTGTAGTCCCAGCTACTTGGGAGGCTGAGGCAAGAGAATGGTGTGAACCTGGGAGGCGGAGCTTGCAGTGAGCCAAGATTGAGCCACTGCACTCCAGCCTGGGCAACAGAGTGAGACTCCATCACAAAAAAAAAAAAAAAGAAGAATTGCCATGGCATCCTCAGTTTGACCTTCACCTCCCCTCAAACCTCATCTCCACATACATCAGTCATGTATTAAATAAATATTTCCTGCACTCCTGCTGGATGCCAGGCACTGTGCTCACTGGGGAGTTACTATGGGCCTCTGGAGCTGGACTGGCCCAGATTTGCCATTTGTTAGTGCTATCTTGTGCAAAGCTGTAAGTGCTCTGAAGTCATATTTCTTCATCTCTACAATGGGATAATTGCATCAGTTTCCTAAGATTGTCATGAGAATTGAGTGAGAGAATGTGTGTTGAGCCAGGTCAGAGGCATAAGGGCCCTCCATAAACACAGGGGTTGAAATGATGAGTTTCCCTTCTCTTTCCCTTCCCCTTTCTCCACATTTCCTTTCATGCATGGGGTCCTCTCACATCTCCTCCACCAGCTCTGACCTGCAGCTCACATGTGCTGGCTCAGGCCCTGATTTCATATCTCCTCTGCCCACCTACTTGTCCTCACCTGTGGGACTGTCCCATCCCTCGCTGCATGGGCAAGGTGGGGACAGGGATTTCCTCCTAGGTCCCTTCCCAGGCAGCTTAGCTGGTCTGTGGGTCTTGCGCTCCAGCTGCCTTCATGCCAATCCAGGGCTGCTTGAGTCATGAGAACGAGATTCCCCAACACCAGGCTTGCTCCAATCACAGCGAGGCCCACTAATTGATTCATGTTATTTTATTTTCTGTACTGGTGGTTAGGGCCTCAAGCAATTTTATGCAAATTTATGAACCTTATGCAAATGAGGGCATCCCTAGACTA
Source organism: Papio anubis (assembly GCF_008728515.1). Taxonomy (NCBI): domain Eukaryota; kingdom Metazoa; phylum Chordata; class Mammalia; order Primates; family Cercopithecidae; genus Papio; species Papio anubis. Next base: position 106,387,706 of record NC_044996.1, on the reverse strand, counting down.
ATTGCACACAAATGGAAGCTTTGTGGGCACCTCCCCCATTCAAGTGTGCCCTGATTCCTTCCCATCCCTTAAATTATTCCCAAAGTTCCCCATCACCAAATGTCCCTAAGATCAGCAGCCTCCTCTCCTCCCTGCCTCCCCACCCCATGGGCTTCTCAGTGGCTGTTTGGGGATTTTCAGGGACAGTGTCAGCCTTGTTTGCAAGAGCTCACGGCTGCCTCATGCCCCAGGAAAGCATAACCTGGGAGAAAAGCCCCCTAGCTTATATTAAAATTCATTTGAATCCCACCCAGTTCCCTCTTCCAATCCTCCCAGGGGAAGTGAGACCAGCCCAGAGCAGCCTAGAACCTGCCAGAGGCTCACATAGCTGGCCCCTCTAGGTTGGGGCAAGGCTGTGTGTGGCCACTCCACTTCCAGGAGGCCCACTCCTCAATCTTAGGCCCATTCTTGCTCCCAGCTCTCTGACAACTAATTCTCAGGAAGGTGTTATCTTAGGTGCGGTTCCCTAGAGACAGACAGAGTTCAAGATAGAAACTGAGCCAGAAGCTCTGGAGTGTGAGAGCACCACACAGTTAACCACCTTGAGGAAAGGTGGTGAGTTTTTGTATTTCCCCTTCCCCTTTGACAGGCAATGGCTGCCAGTAGCCCCAGGGGGCAGGATGGTAACCTCTGGAGCATTTTTGGGGCGAGAGGGCTCCCATCTTGGAAAGAGGTCAACTAACATTCAGCAGCTGGGGGATGGGTGTGCCAGCCCAGGTGAGGGACCAGCAGCATCTCCTAGAGGCATACTTGTTTGTTTAACTTAATTGAACTTCAACATCCCTGTAAAGCAGGTATTTACATGATTTCCATTTCATAAATGCGGTACCTAATGCTCAGGGCAGGTTGCTACCTGCTTCCACAGCGCACCTTTTAAATGAGACAGAATAGACAGACTGAGGCTTTGAACCTGGACCCGCTGGCTCTCCTGCTAGCCGCCTGTCCAGCCTGCCAGTGGGCCACGACTTCTGTCTCCAGCTCCTCTCAAGTCCAGGAACAGGATGTGTTGCTTCAAAACTCTTTAATACACCTGGCTTTTCTCTATGGTCCTCCTTCCCTTATTCTCCCTTTTGTATGGCTTCTTTTTTACAAAGTTCCTCATAGAAATGTGTGTGTGTGTGTGTGTCCGCATGCACACGCTGAGGAGTGTGGCACTGGAGTCTAAAAGGACAAGAAGCAGAACCAAAGCTCTTCTGTCCTCTCTTCTTCCTTCTTTTCTGTTCCCTTTCCTTTCAAACCCTTGGGTCCCATTTCCCCTCCTCCTCCTCCTCTTTCTCATAGCCTTCCCTCTTCCCTTCTTTTTCTCCTTGGCCCCTTTCTGCCAACTTCATTTTCCTTCCTCTGTCTCCTCTTCTCCCTGCCCTTCAACTTCACCCTGCATCCTCACTTCCTTTCTCCTCCTCCCCTTTCTCTTTCCTCCCTCTCCTTCCCACCCACTCCTTCTCATCCCTCTCACCTTTTCCTCTTCCTTTCCCCATCCCACTTTCCTTCTTTCCTCTCCTTTCCCGTCCTTTCTGCCCTATCTTACTCCATTTTTCTCTCTTCTCTTTCTCCCTCCTGCTCCCTCCATTTCCACCCCCACCAGCTTCCTTCCTTCTTCTCTCCTTCATCCTCCTATTCCCTTCCTTCTTTTCTGCCACTTTCCTCCCCTCACCCTACACCCCTACCTTAGAGGACTGCCACCCTTGCCCCAGTCCCCGCCCTAGATGAGCCAACGTCTGTCCTGAGCAGCTCAGGGCAGATTCTCCTGTGGCGCGGGGAAGGCGGCTTGTCTTGCCCTCTCAGGGCGCTAGGTGTTTGCAGACAGCGGTATCCACCCTCCTGCGCCAACTGGGGCAGGGAGGGAGGCTCAGTGGCGGACGGGCGGCCTTGAGTGGGGGAAACCCCACGTGGCGCGCCGGAGCCGCGGGGGCTTCCAGAGGTCCCGGCAGAGCCAGAGACTGTACCGGGAGCCGCCTCGGTGAGGCAGTCTAGCTCGCCGGCCTCGCTTGCCTGGGAAGGCGAAGAACAGGAGCTGAGTGGGAGAGAAGAGCGGCTGGGAGTGGGGGAATCACTTTATCTTGATTCGTGGAAACAGCCGTGCCGCCAGGCAGCCCAGGCCACCGGATAGTTAAAGGAGGAATGCTTTGCGGACCCGCGCGTCTGCGAGAAAAGGAAGCCGCGATGCCCGGCGCTGGGCGCATCTGCCCCACACTCGGCGCTTTGAATGGGCAGCAAGGCCCGGGGTCTTGACTCCCTTAGGTTCTCTTTATTGCCGAAGGCCCAGTGTTCCCCCCAGAGTATTTCCTCTCCATCACGCCAGCCTTGGTCCAAAGGAAGCCACTAGCCCTGTGCCCCCTCCCAGCTTCCCCTTCGCCCACCCTCCTGGATTATCTTTATTACTAGGCTCTGGATTTCCTTGCTGACTCCCTCACTCCCTTGCAAACTCTCTCCCCTCTTTTGAATTTTATTCCCTGCTTCCACGGTTGAAACTTGTCTACTCAGACAAATTCCACTATTACTTCTAATGACAGCATACAACTCTGGAGCTCTCAAAGTTTAAGAATTACCTTCACATGAATTTGCTCATGTTATTTCTACGGATATTCACTCCAGGACGCAAAGCAGACATTAGCCCCATTTTACATAGTAGGCAAATGAAGCTAGGGTGGGGATGTCAGAGGTCCTCGCAGGACTGCCATGTAGGATGTTCAGATTGTGCACTCTACAAGAGTTGTACATTGAGGGAACTATTCAAATGGGAGGTATATGCTTATATATGAGAGTGCTCAAGCAGTACAGTACTGTTAGTCCTCCAGGTCAAATCTGGAAGCAGTGATGGAGATGTTCCATCCCTTCTTGCAGAAATCCACAAAACTTTCACACACTCATGAGAACATGCATATGACACAAACAGGGCCTTGAGAAGCACACACACATTTCTGCCTGCCTTCTTACATGGTTGAGCTTCCTTACTCTTGCTGTTGCACCTTTGCCATGAGAACGGGTTAAGGTAGCCTGCTGAAGAATGAGACAAGTGAAGCAGAGCTGAGTTGGCTCAGTCGCTCCAGTTGAAGCTTTCAGATATATGAGAGCTCAGCCCAGATCACCAAAGCCTCCTAGCTGACACACAGCTCACCAGAGGCACGCAAGTGAGTTGCACGCAGCTAAGTCCAGCTCAGATCAGTAGAACCACACAGCCAATCTAAAGACTCATTAGTAAAAACAGTTATTGTTTTAAGTCACTATGTTTTGGAATGTTTCTTGCACAGTAATATCTGACTGATGCAGATAGAAAGATAACCTTTTACTAGAAGCAGCAGAAGTGTTAGAAGTCTCACTTCAAACAGCAGCTCATCAGAGTAGAGACAGAAAGAGAATGAAGATTCACAGTGTATGGCTTGCTTGGTTCTTCCCAGCTTGCAGAGTGCCTTCACAAGCATTCCTGTTTGATTCTTTTTTTTTTTTTCTGATTCTTAAAGAACCCCTGGAAGTAGGGGTAGGCAGCTGTTTTATCCGTATTTGTCAGATGAGAAAACTGAGTCTCAGACAAGTTGCATGACTTGCCTAAGGGGTCAGTAGCTAGTAAGGGATGGAGCCAAGACTACAACCAGGCCATTTGGCTCCAGCCCTGTGTTCTTGGCACTGCCCTGTGCTAGAAACAGGGTTTGTTGAAACAGGGGCTCAAGGGAGAGCTGCTGATGCTTGTGGCCAGGAAGCAGAAGGTCAGATGGAAAAGCTCCTTATTGAGTGTGTACCTGGAGTGGAGAGGAGGATGGAGGGCGGGCCTGGACTGAGGATTTGGATCTCCTGGTGAAGCAAGAAGAGGAGAACAGGGACTCTGCTGGAAAGAGAGAGCTAGATCTACAGGCTCCCTAGGACTTATTTCTTTCATTGGACCAAGCCTCCTATGAGGCTTCAATTGACCACCAGGCCACAGTTGACCCACTCTCCTCCTGACTACATTTCCCCATGCAAGACAACTGGCTAAGGAGTATAAAGAGTATAATTGTAATCACTGTAATGAATATTGCAATAGCACTTACCATGTGTCTGACATTGTACTAGGTTTCTCCATTTTACAGATGAGGAAACTGAAGCACACTGAACTTAACTCACACAGCTGGCAAGTTGTAGTGCCAGAATTCAAATGCAGGAGGTTTGACTTCAGAATCTGGGCCTTTAACCATGACACTGATGGCCTCTTCATGCTTAGTGTTTTACTATTTGGGATACTCCAAGAGGCTCAGAGAATGGGTGAGAAGATGATCTGAGACCATTTTTTTCAAGACAGCAGCCATGGAAGCAGTCCCATTTCCCTGGGGGAAAGTGGCCACAAAGATGGGAGTTTCTCACTAACTTTGCCCTGTATTGGTGGGCTGTGCACCTGGGGGGTTCTTGTGTCCCTGGTCCTGCCTGGTGATTTTGGCCACACCTCAACCCACTAGAAACCTATTTTCCCAGGAGCAGAAAGAAAAATGTGCATTTCTTCTTTCCCTGGCACTTGTCCTGGTAGTCACCCCCCACACAGACACCTCTGTATTAATCTTATACACTGCCCTCCCCACCTCTTCCGTCTCTGTGAATGCCAGTGTAACCTATAACCACTGCTACTCTTTGCACTCTTGCCCCTGTGACAGAACAATTGGAAAGAGTCAGGAGGGGTTTGGCTTTACTGCAAAGGAAGGAAGCATATCACCAGTATGTCCTTCATGATCTCCTATGAATGAGGCCAAGAACTGACACCTTCCAAGATCCCTTCTAGTTCAGGCACCAGTGACAATAGCAGCCATTTGCTGAGGACTTATTCCATGCGAGACTCTTGACAAAGAGTATTGCTCATCCTCTCAGCACCGCTGAAAGGCAAGTATCCTTATCCTCACTTTGGAAATAGGAAAACTGAGACATAGAGAAGTTAAATGATCTTGTGGCTCAAGGTCACACAGGAGGTCAGCTGGACCCCCAAACTTCTGCTTTCCCCACATCATGTTTTCCTGCTGGGTCTCAAGGGAAAATTTGATGTCTGCCCTCTTACCGCCTCCCACTCCACCCCTACCCCCAACCCTTAGCAGAGGCACTGTGTCTCCCAGAGCCCTCCTCACTGCTCCTCCCCACCTCCTCTTGTTCCTTCTTCCTTGCTTTTTCAAAATCTCCAACTCCACTTCCACCTGCCACTGGCCCAGCTAAAGCCTGAACATGAAGGTGGAGCGATTGGAATGTAGAGGGAACCGTCCCTTTCCCCCACCTCTCCAGGTCCTGACTCAGTTAGCATTACCTATCTCTCCTGTAATGGAAGCAAAATCTAAGAGCTGAGGACACAGCTAGAACATGCGTGTGAGTGTGTGTGGGAGTGAGCATGCATGTGAGAGCAAGTGTGCCTGTGCAAGTATGTGTGTGAGTGAGCAGGGAGTGAGTGTGCATGTGGGAGCCTGTGTCTGGGTGTGTTGTGTGCCTGCACACCCAGCAATATCTATGACAGCAGGAAACTTTAGCAGATTAGGAAAGGGGTATTCCTGAAGGCTACAGCCGTCAAGATGGGTGGCTAAGATGTGTGCCTGCCCCAGCTTCAGGGGCCCATTTGTCTTCCACTTGCTCCATCAGAACTGAGAAATGAGGCTTTGGATCGCCTTCACATTGGAGGAGCATTTTGTCTACTTGGAGTATCAAAACGTGTCTGGGCTGAAAAGGAAGGTGGGGATGACTGGGAGGACTGCTGGAGGCAGAAGCCTGCTGCTGGAAGTTCTGGGTAGTGGGAGGGAAGTTAGACCATTCTGATCTAGGACTCATGAGGAATGGCACGCTTCCCCCCTCTACCCTAGGGTGGGCCTCCATCACCTTTGACTTCTGGGCCCTTGGAGAAAGAAGGGCATGGGAGTAGAGGGGATGGTGGTAGGTGGGGGTTGATAAGAGGACATGAAGTGGCAGCTTGAGCTCTAAATGAAGGCTTTGGCTCCAACTTCTCAGCTGGTTGCATCAGCAAAAAATTGAGAAAAGGTGAGATAGAACGGCTGGCTGTCACATCCTAGAAGGACTCAGATTGCATAAGTGCTGGTTCCCAAAGGCCTTGGGAAACCTCTTTGTGTGGTCCAGCCCCAACTCCCATCCCATCCCACCCTGCCCCCGGATCCCTGCTGACAAGGCTGGATGAAGCCTTCGATCCTGATCCTGCGTGGGCCTGGGCCATAGGCGGCATTCTCATTATGAGGGCTGCCTTCTGCAATGCAGGGGCAAGGCTCCTCCTCCTGCTGGAGTGCTGAGAAATGAGGCCCAGGACACATCAATCTCTTTCACGGCATAGTTCTGTCCTAAGAACAGCAGTTTCTTATGGGTAACCTGCCAGCAATGGGCAAAACGACTCTCTCTGATGCAAAGGCTTGGGTATTGCAGACATATGCTTCCCAAAGACATAGACTGAGGCGTGCATCTCTATCATTTCAACTTTGCTCTGCTTCAGCACAAACACTGGAGTTATTAGGGGAACTACAATCTGACGACTGAGTTGGCCTCTGCATGTCCCCTCACCAGGAAGAGAAGAAAGTGGGGAACATCTGTATCGGAGATTTCTGCTCACTCCCTGAGAGAGCTTTTCTGGAGCTTCCTATGGCTGGGTCCCTGTGGAATTTCTGTAAGCCAGGGGTGCTTCCTGGGCCTTTGTCCCGCCCACCTCTGACCTGCAGGGGCGTGCTTTACTAGAGAAAAAGCTTTTGCTTCTGCTGCTGCTGCTGCTGCTCAGAGTTTTCTTTAAGGTAGCACCTCCTCAATCCCCATTTACTGGAAGGAGGAGTGATGGAGTCCCAAATGAAAATGCTCCCTGCATCTTCCTCTCTCATCCCGAACGGGGTAGTGTTCCTCCAGGAAGGCTGAGTCAGCCTCCCCAAGGGGCTGCCTCCTTTAGGCCCCTTCTGACTCCAGCTTCTGAGAGGAATTAGAATGAAATTCAAATGATATTGAGGTAATCCAGGGTGAACGAAGCTGCTTCTTGTCCCTCCTTCCGCTGGAGGGGCTTCAGAGCCTGACTGGAACACCTGTGTTCCACCTCCACCGTAAGTAAGGTCCTTTAGGAGGTTTCTGGAATGGGCTCACTTGTACTTTGCACACCAGCATCCTCTCAGCATGAACCTCAGGCTCCTTGCAGCCACCGTATTGGGAATTAACCTCAGCACACTGGGAAGAGGGGGAGGTGTTTCTTCATCATTGGCTTTTCTGGCTGAGGATGCTGTTTTAGCTTTGGCTGCATCTTTTATGTTGCCACCTGAGGCATTAACTCGTCTCCGGGCTCTCCTAAACTGACAGAATGCAGATTGGTTACTCAGAAGCATCGGCACAGAAACCACAGAATCTCACCGGCTGTGCCTACAAGCCTCTTGTCTTCTGACCCGCAGTTGGCCACACTTCCTGCGTGCCAGGCCAGGCCAGGCAGCCGGCTGAAGGCTGACCTGCTTGCAGAACTCTGGCCTCTGGTCTGCAGGAGTTAGCAAGACGCCATTTCCATATTCTCTGGCAATAACTAATTAGCGATTATAAAGCTCTTTGAAATATGAAGTGCTGCATGATAATATCTGTAATGAGCCTGATTCTTTCCCTCTTGCAAGAGGGAGCGGGGAGTAGGTTGTACACCCGTTAAGGGGAGTTGGGTGGGAAGGTTGCTTCCTTTTCCTGACCTGCCTCAGTGTCCTGGACCTGATCAAGTTACTCTGGTGAGAGGGCTTGAGCCCTGGTGACTGGACTTGGAAAGCAGCCCACTGACAAAGGAGCACTTTGAAGCCTGCACTCCTCCAATCTCCTATCCCCCTCTCCATCAGCTGCTTACCAGATGCTGACTTACCCTTCCCTGGGTGGGGGATGTGGGGGATGAGGATGATGGATGGAAAGAGCAGAAGAGAAAGGTGGAGTTAGGGTAAGGAGAACCAGTTGGGCTCGTGGTATCCTTAATGTGATTTAGAATTTCATATTAATATATCACCTCGGAAAAAAATTAATGAGAAACGTGAAGAAAATAGGATAATGAATATGATAATATATGGGGAGTGCTTTGGGCTTCTTGGAACAAAGGTGCAAGGAATTATTACTGCGATTTTCTCACGGTGCATATATATTTTTATTAAACTCTAAAAAAAAAATGCCAGTAGATTCACTTCTTTGCAAGGTATTAATGCCCCGCAGAGGAGTCGTTCTTCAATTAGTTCCCTGAGCCTCGGCCCACCTCTTGGCTGTTTTCTCATGGCTCTTCTCGAGACTTCCAGCTTAAAGGACCCGAAGAGTAGATTAGAATGTTTGGTGACTGTGCCCAGTAGAGTATCTGGCACACACGTGCCTGGGGAGATGGCTTCCTGAGCAAGTAGGGCTCAGGAGAGGGGCAGGGGACAGGGAGGAGTGAATACAAAACAGATGGGTGAAAACTTGGGGTAGCCAGAGGATAAGAGCGACTTACTCAAATCCAGACTATGGACCTCTCTCTTCTACCCAAGGATCCACTTACGCCAGACTTTTTTTTTTTTTTTTATAACTTAAATACAATCAAATATAAATTCCCAGTTGAAAGGGAACTTTGTGTGGCCACCTTGCTGAGGGACCACAGAGACTAGAACTGAGAGAAGGATGACAATCTCAGTCTATTTGTCACTTCCCTATACCAGTGGACTTCACAGCATGCTCCCTGAGAAGCAGCATCGGCATCACCAGGAACGTGTTAGAAATGCACATTCCCAGACCCACCCCAGACCCGCTGAATCAGAAACTCTGAATGTGGGGCTGGGCGAGTGTTTTAAGCTGGAGAATCCCTGTTCTGGAATGAACACTCCACAGGAAGCTACAGACAGTCCTGTTTCAGGAAAAAAAAAAAAACAAAACAAAACAAAAAACAAACAAACAAAAAACAGGCAGCAGGCCCCGTTGGTTTAAAAAAAAAAATGCATGATTTCTGTGCAAAGCTAAATGGATGAGCAGAAGGTCTGGGATACTGAATGGCACAGGTTGGGTTTCCCAGAAAGCGGACTTTGAAATAGCATTGAGGATGTGGGAAATTGATCAGGGAATGCCCTTGGAATCAGTACCAATGGAAGGGAAGGGAGGAAACAAAAGTGGGCAGAAGGAGAAGTTGAGTCCTGGGGACTGTGTTAAAGAGGTTGGATTTTATACATAGTGGAGAGGAAAGCCATGGGAAAGGTTTAAGGAGGGGAATGACAATGATCTCTCTGGCCATTGTGTGGAAAGTGAATTATAAGGGCAAGAATGAGAGCAGTTGGGGACTATGGCTGCATCCTGGCAAGAAAATGTGGTAGCTTGGATCAGCTGGTGTCATGGAGGTAGACAGCTGTGAACAGGTTCCAGACAGACTCTAGATGGAGAGCTGACAGGACTTGGTAGTGGTTTGGAAGTGAGAGGTGAAGGAGAGAAAGTTGTCAGCTTCATTAGGTTTCTGGCTTGAGCAGCTGAGTAGGGGAGAGGGAGGTGCCATTCCAGAAAGTGGCCAGGGGATGCTAAGGAAAAGAACAGAGAGGAGTGGTGCTCAGTAAGGCTTAGTTCTTCCACCCCGCTGGCTAAATGTCTGTGGAACCGAATCAAGGAGGTTTTCAGTCATCTCAGGGGTTGTGTATAGAGACAGTAAAGAAGTGGGATGGCTAACAGGAAGGACCTCACTCATGTACAGTGAGAAGAAAAAGGAGGAGAAGAAGGAGCAGGAGAAGAAGGAAGAAAAGCAGAATGAACAACAGCTAATATTCATTGAGTACTTACCACAGACTATGTTTTATTCCAATCACTTTATGTATACATTATCTTATTTATTCCTAACACCATGAAGCATATAAAATTACTATCCTCATTTTACATGCAAGAAAATGGAGGACCAGCAAGGTTATGTAACTTAGCCAAGGTCACATATCTAGGAAGTCATGGAGCCAGGCTTTGAACCAAGCAATGCAGTTCTGGAGCCCAAGCTTGAATACGCTATACCTTGCTGCCTCTCATAAAACCAGCTAATGTTAAACAGGCATCTACATGGGCTCTGTGAGCAATTTCACACCATTGTCTCTATCTCTCCCACAACCCTCATTTCATCAATTCTTACTATGCTTTCACAGATGAGGAAACTGAATTTTGCCAAAAACCATATGACCTTGGAAGAGGATCTTGAGTCCCCGAAAGAAACGCAGTCTGGCTGACACTCTGATTGAAGCCTTGTGAGACTCTGAGCAGAGAACACAGTTAAGCTGTGCTCAAACTCCTTACCCAGGGAAACGGTGAAAATATACATTATGGCAGCCACTAAGCTTGTGGTAATTTGTTATGCAGCACAGGAAACTAATTCTGATGGCCACCACAATATATCCTATCCCCACACTCTCCTACCTTGCAACCTTTACATTCCTCTCGTCAACAGGTGGAGTCTAATGGTCCAGGTGGGCTTGTGACTTCTTCAACAATAGAAGACAGTAGGTGACACTAATTTCCGAGACTAGATCATAAAAGGCAATACATCTTCCACCTGGTCACTGGATCACTTGCACTTAGAGGCCTGAGCTGCCGTGTAAGAAGTCTGACTACTCTGAGACCACCATGTTGTAAGGAAGTCCAGGTTCACTGGGGAGGCCTCATGTAGGCACTCTAGTTGGCTGTCCTAGTCTTTAGACTAGTACAAGCCAGGCTTTAGACATGTGAGACCACAACTTTCAGATGATCCCGGCTCTAAACATTGAGTCACTTTCAGATTTCTAGTCTTTCCAACTGAGGTTCTAGACATCCGAGTGTAGAAACAAGCCATCCTGACTGTACCCCCAAGCAAATTCCTGATCCACAGTGTTCATCAACATAATAAAGTGGTTATTGTTCTTTATTACTAAGTTTTGGGGCCATTTGTTGCACAACAATGGTAATCAGAAAACATGACCGAACTCTGAATCCATGAGATAGTGAAGAAGCTCTGTCTACTTTAATGTGAAGAACTACAAATACACATGGCAAAGGGCATAAATGTATGTAATTCTAATATAGGAAGGGCCTGAAGGATTGAGAACAATGCCACAAGCTACCACAGAACCTTATAGTCACTTATGTTGAGGATTCCACTGAGGCCCAGAGAATATTACTGCTTTGTCCATGATCACACAGCACATTGATGTTGAGGCTTCAAAACCAACCCTGGTGTGCATCCAGGACTGTCCACATCTGTGGATTTGCTAGACCCTGAGCTGGAACTCGTTGAACAAACCTGACTTAGGAATGACCTTACCAGTGAAACAGGAGCACAGTGAATGTAGACTGTGGAGGATTTCCTTAGCTTTGAAAAGCTCAGGCTGATACCTATTGTAAATGGTTCAGTATCACTATCTGTATCACTATCTATTGTGCAGTATCACTATCTATTGGACTTCAGCATCCTATGAGTCTGTTTTGTGACTGCACACCCATGATGGGTTACCATTTTTTTAAAGATTATAAATGTAACATGCAAAAATCATATTTGTTACATTTATACATATTTATATCATACATTTGCAGTATGTAGAGGCACTCAGAATATATATTATTTATAAGCATTGCAGTGGCTCAGGTTTGTTAGAAAGGCTCAGAGTGAGAGTGTGTTTGTAAAGTGCTCCAGGGTCCTCTGGGATGAGGGCAGCTATGTAAGTGTAAGTCATTATCATTAAACTAAACTGCCTTCCTCCGATTACTGACAGCACCGAAGAGGTTCTCCCGCCTCCCCGGCCCCTGAGCACGGCCTGGTAATGCTGGGATAATATAAAGATAATATTACTGTAATAAGTGCTTTGCAGCATTTATGCCTTTATTAGCTGCAGCCATATTGTAAGAAAAGGAGAGGCCCCCAGACGCGCCAAGGGTTTAGTGCTGAGGGCAGAATACTCAGAGAGGAGAGAAGAATTCTGGGTCCAAGCTAACTGTGGGATAGTGTAGCATGTGGTAAAATTCTCACTCCTCATCCCTTCCTGCAGATCCTATTTTCAGTTTTGGTTGAGCCCCAAATATGCTATTGAGTGTATTTAGGTCTGGAGTTGGGTGGGGTGATTGATACAAGAAGGCCTCTGGAATTCTACTCCCAAGGACTTCCCACTGCATTTTAAGTCACCTCCAAATACAAGGGACTTCCCAAATTGGCTGCAGAGGCCCTCAATTTGATGAGGGTATAAATGAGAGGGCCACAAAGCCTTGGGCTTCCTAGAATAAAATTAATCTCCACAGCTGAGCAACATCATTGGTTGCTCCCCTTGTAATTATGATAGATCATAAAAAAATAAGAAGAAGCTTCTGTGTTGTTCTTGTATTTTACAAAGTCCTCTTTCCTCTTAGAGTTGCATGGGGCTGTTCAGTTTCTACACGTATGTAACACCTATTATATAGGTTGCATATATCTTTCTGCAGCACACTTGTGATGAAGAGGCCCTCAAAAGAAATGTGTTTATCATAGCTCTTGGATCTCAGGGCATTGAGAACTCTATAAGTTATATCCACCATCTCATTTGACCCTTCTAACATCTCTGTAAAGTTAGCCTCATTCTATCATCCCCATTTTATAGATGTGCAAACTGAGGTCTAGAAGGGTTGAGTGAATGACAAAGATTACGTGTCAGGAAGAATCACAACTGAAATACAAGCCTTTTGACCCAAGATCAACAGCCAAAGGAGGATTTTACAGCAGAAAGGGACCTATCTTCCACAGTTTGGCTTTGGAGGAGACAAAATCAAAAGGGAGAAGGCCGTTGTAATGGTTATCCATTGCTGTATTACAAACAGCCCCAAACCTAATGGTGTGACATAGTGGTAATCATTTTCTCAGCACTCACAGTTCCAGGGGGCCTGGGCTCAGCAAGGCAGCTCATGGGCTCTCTCATGCTGCTGCAGTTAGATGGATGGAGGTGAGGACATTGCTAAGGCTTCTTCTCTTACATGTCTGGTGCTTGGGCTGAGAACACTGTAACAACTAGGGCTGCCACAGCCGGGCACCTGGTGTCTCTGTGTGGTCTCTCAACACAGTTCCTCCAGGATAGTGACTTCAGGACAGCTGGATTTCTTACATGGCAGGTTTGGGGCTCCCAAAGTAAGTGTCCCATGAGAGAGCGAGTGCCAGGTGGAAGCTGTTTTACCTTTTATGATCTAGCCTGGGAAACCGCACAGCATCACTTTTTGTTACTTGTGTTACTCTTTATTAGAAGTGAGTCATGAAAGGCAGCTCAGATTCAAGGGGAGGGAAATAAAGCTCCACCTTTTCATGGGAGCACCGTCAAAGAAATTGGAGACAAGTTTGAAAACCTTCACAACTCTGCAGACTGTTTCTCACAGAGGCTGTTTTCAGGAGCCCAGCCAGGACTCAGGCAGGGATTAACCACCCCATCCTGATCTTTCCTTTCACCGGCCTCGTTTAGCCAGCCAAATTGCCTGGGACCCTGGCATGATCTGTGAGGTGACCCAGACACTGGCTGATGGCACCATGTGCATGCGCTATGACGCCAAAAGGCTGTGGTCAGGCCAGGTTCCCCAGGCTGACGCGTGTCCTGCTGAAGGAACAACAGCAACTCTTAATCAAAAGCCCCCAGTAAGAGCCAGGCTTCTCTCAGGAGCGGCAGCCTCAGCGACAGTCCCTGGGCTGGAGTTGCTGAGAAGGTGTGTTTGCCTTTTGACTGAGACACTTTAAAACCCCAGCGTCTAGGTTTCATTTTGAACCTGACAGATAAAAGGCCGACTTTGACTGAGAATATTAACTTTCTGGCTCCCGCCCAAGAAAGCTGAACAGATGAGGAAATAATATAAAATAAAAGGCGTCTGCAAACACTGATTGTCGGCTGCTTTCCATAAAATACGCCCACTGTTATGTGTAACACTCTCTGAGTCTTTCATTCCTTGGCCCCCTCCCTCTTTTTCCACTCCTGGTGCTGAAAGAACTGCCTTCTCTTATTTAGAAAAAAAAGACAGACAGAGAGAGGAAAGGGTGCGTGTGCTAAAAACAAGCTCTCCAGGAGGCACCAAGCAGGTGCACCCACAGGCTAAACCTTCTTACTTTTTGAGGGGATCAGAGGAGGCTGCTAGGTGCCAACCCCAGGAGAACCAGGCATCCTTAACCCCCTCCCCTGCCCTTGCTTGCAGCTACTTTTAGGTGCCAGAGGAGCAATGGCTGGCTGTTATGAAGGTGCTTCTAGCTGTGGGGTCTCCTTCGGGCAATGTGGAGGGGCCTGGAAAGGCCCCTGCAGCTGCTCCTGGTTGGCCAATAACAGGCCCAGAAGGTAGCAGGGAAGGAGAGAGGAGGGATGCTGGAGACAGAGGCTGCAGGAAGTGCTTTGTGTTGGGCCTCTCTGCTCCCAACTCCTCAGTTGCTGTCTCAGTGGCTGCCCATTGATTAGGGGCATAGGCCTGGACTGGGCAGGACCACACTTGTCATATCTTGACCTGCAATCAAGAACACAGGATGACTCTTGTCTAAATCTGCTCAGGCTGCCATTACAGAGTACCATGGATTGGGTGGCTTAAATGACAGGAATTTATTTCTTGCACTTCTAGAGGCTGGAAATCTGAGATCAGGGTGCCAGCAGGGTGCCAGCAGGGTGCCAGCAGTCCTTGGCATGTAGATGGCTGTCTACTACCCAAGAGTCTCACGTCGTCTTTTCTCTGTGAGTGTCTGTGTTCAAACTTCCTGTTCTTATAAGCACACTTGTTATATTGTACTAGGGCCGATGCTAAAGACCTCATTTCCGTTTGATTACCTCTGTAGAAACCCTGTATCAAAATACAGTCACATTCTGAGGTATTGGAGGTAAGAATATCAGCATATGAATTTTGGGGAGGACACAATTGAGCCCATAACAACTCTGTAGCCTAAAAATTAAAATAACAATAGGCGCATGCCTTCACTTGTGTTCAAAGCTGCAGTCTACACCCAGCACACCAGCCTGATGGGCACTTCACACTGTTAGTCACTCTGCCTTGGTCTGTCACTGTGTCCAGCTGCCTCTGCTGTTTGTTCTCCTTCATTACCTGGGTGAATGGAAGGTCAGAGCTTGCAGGCAGGCATGCAAGCAGGCAAGGGGCTCCTTAAGAAGCAGAATCCTGGAGGGCATCAACTCCCTGCACCACCACCCTGGCCACTGCACCACTGACCTGGTTCATGAGGGAAGGCCTCTGGGCTCTTTAGAAAGATAAAATTACTGGCCAGGCATGGTGGCTCACGCCTGTAATCTCAGCACTTTGGGAGGCTGAGGCGGGCGGATCACAAGGTCTAGAGATTGAGACTATCCTGGCTAACACGGTGAAACCTTGTCTCTACTAAAAATGCAAAAATTTAGCTGGGCGTGGTGGCGCTTCCCTGTAGTCCCAGCTACTTGGGTGGCTGAGGCAGGAAAATGACTGGAATCTAGGAGGCGGAGGTTGCAGTGAGCCAAGATCGAGCCACTGCACTCCAGCCTGGCCACAGAGTGAGGATCCATCAAAAAATAAAATAAAATAAAATAGAGAGGAGAAAAGGAGGAAAGGAGGAAAGGAAGAAAGGAAAAAATAAAGAAAAGATTGCTAAAGAAAGAGGAAGGTGGCCATCTGCCCTAAGCACTTCCCATGTACAACTGGACCAGCAGACAGAAACTGCAACTCTGCCACCAACTAGATCTAAGATACCGGGCATGGAGTCATAGTTCTCCACATCTAAGTTTCTTATCTATAAAATAAAGACAAGGAAATCTATTCATTTGTGATCTGAAACCCCATGGAGTGGGTCCAGTCTACCAAACTCTGTTGGCTGTGCCCATGATGCCAGGCCATTCAGCAGGCCAGATGAGGAGAGCCGCTTCTTCCACACACACACCTTGGGGAAAAATTCAGAGGTTCCCAAGAAGGTAAGACAGTAGCTTTCTGCTTGCCTCACCCATTACAGGGACATACTCTGGATTGGCATTCAGAGGTCTGAAGCAGTTGTGGGATCTCTGAGTCAGCCTTCAAGGAAACAGAATGGAGGGGCAATATAATTGCTTGGGTTTTTTTGTTTTGTTTTGTTTTTGTTTTTGTTTTTGTTTTTTTTTGTTTTTTTTTTTTTTTTGTTTGTTTGTTTTTTTTGAGACAGGATCTCTCTCTGTCTCCCAGGCGCTGGAGTACAGTGGAGCGATCATGGCTTACTGCAAGCCTCAACCTCCTGGGCTCAAGTGATTCTCCCACTTCAGCCTCCCAAGTACCTGGACTACGGTCATGTGCCATCACGCTCAACTAATTTTAATATTTTCTGTAGAGACAGGGTCTCACTGTTGCCCAGGCTGGCCTGGCTAGTCTTGAACTCCTGGGCTCAAGAAATCTTCCTGCCTCAGACTCCCAAATTGCTGGGATTACAGACGTGAGCCACCTCCCCCGAACTCGGATTTTTGTTCTTCTTCTTCTTCTTTTTTTTTTCTTAACTACAACCCACAGTAAAAAATTCTCACCACAGCCCCTAACATTTTCTCTCTCTCTCTCTCTCTCTCTCTCTCTCTCTCTCTTTCTCTCTCTCCCCCAACAGTATGTACCTTCAAATTATGTCCAGACCCATTGACAATATCTCAACACCTCCACTGCTTGCTTCTACCTTGGTCTAAGTCACCATCATCTATCACATGGATTATCTCAGCAGCTTCCTAATTTGTCTCCTGGCTTCATCCCTTGCCCTCATTCAGTCATTTTGCAACCCAGCAGTGAGAATGAGCTCATTACAAAGGTAGTCAGATTGTGTCACTCCTTGGTTCAAAACCCTCCCAGGGCAAACCTCAAAGGAAAAACTAAAGTCCTTCTGGGTGCCAGCAAGGTCCTCTGTGCCTGGGCCCCTCGGACCTCACCTTCTACTGCTCTTCCCCTTGCTCCCCATGCCCCAGTCACACTCACTTCCTTGTTACTCAGACATGCCAGAGCCTTTCCACTTGCTGTTTCCCCTGTCTGGGACACTTCCTCCCACCTCATTGCCTGCTTCTGAAAAGGCTATGGGCTGTAGGAGGGACTCAACTGCTCTCTTTCAGGATTTATGGGGAAAGTTAGAGTTTCTTCCATGTAGGGCTCCCTGTGCCCACTTAAATCCCTGACCACAGACTGCCAAAAGGGACCAGTGCCCACTCCTGGCAACTTCAGCAAAAATCAGTTGGCCATACTGCTATGAGTTTATTTCTGGATGCTATATTCTGATCCAGTGATCTCTGTGTCTAGCCCTTTGCCAGTCCACACTGTCTCAATTACTGTAGCTATAGAGCAATTCTTAACATGGAGAAATGTGATTTGTTGATTCTTTATTCTTTTTAAAATTTGTTTTAGCTACTTTCCTTGCCATTCTGTATAAATTTTAGGATCAGCTTGTTTATATGTACAGAAATCTTGCTTGGATCTTGACTGGTATTGCATTTAATCTATACATCATTTTTGGAGAGAATTCACATATTGATTTACACTAAACTAACAATCCATGACCATGGTAGATCACTTTTCCATGATTTACCCATTTTTCTTCACTTTTAAAAGACTTCTTTGATTTATTTCATCACTGTTTTATAGTTTTCAGCATAAAGATCCTACACATACTTTTTTACATTTATGTCTGAGTAGTTCAATCTTTCAGAGTTATTATAAATTGTATTGTTTTAAATTTTAGTTTACAGGTATACATTACTAGTGCATAGAATTACTGTTTAGTTTTGTATGTTGAACTTCTATCTGCAACTTTGCTAAACTCACTAGTTCTAAGGGTTTTTTTTTTTTTTTTGCTTTTAGTTTTGTTTTTGTTTTGCAGATTTCTTGGGATATTCTGTGTAGACAATCATGTTGCCTACACATAGGCACAATTTTATATCTTCATTTCCAAATATATGCCTTTTATTTCTTTTTCTTGACTTACTGCACTGCCTAATTCAGTGGTGTTGAATTGGAGGGTTAATTGTGGTCATTCTGGCCTTGTTTCTGATCATAGGGAGAAAGTATTGCATTTTTTGCCATTAAATATGATATTAACTCTAGGTTTTTTGTAGATGCCCCTTTATCAGGCTAAGGGATAGTTCTTTTTTTCTAGTTTTATTTTTCTTTTTATTGTGGATGAATATTGAATTTTATTAAGTGCTTTTTCTGCATAAATTGCTATGATCTTGTGGTTTTTTTCTTCTTTAAATTGTCAATATTGTGAACTACTCTATCTATTTTTGAATATTGCATTTCTAAGATAAACCCCGCTTGGTTGCTTTATTGTTTTCTATATTGATGGATTCAATTTTCTAATGTTTCACTGAGAATTTTTGTGTCTATGTTCATGAGAGGTATTAGTGTGTAGCTTTCCATTGTTTAAATCCCTTTGTCTGGCTTTGGTATCAGGGAAATGTCGGACTTATAAAATGAGTTGGAAAGTGTTCCATCTTCTACTGCTTTCTGAAGAGATTTTAGAAAACTGATGTTATTTCTTCTTTAAATGTTAGGTAGACGTTACCATCTGGGCCTAGAGATTTCTTTTTGAAAGGTTTTTAACTATGAATTTAATTTATTTAATAGGTAAAGGATTATTCAGGTTATCTATCTTATCTTGGGTGAATTTTGCTAATTTGTGATTTACAAGAAATTAGTCTATTTCATCTAAGCTTCTATGTAGACGACCGTCTTGCTGGCGTGTAAGAACAATTTTATTTCTTCCTTTCCAATGTATTTTCTTTTTATTTCTTTTTCTTGACTTACTATACTGAAAAATTCACTGGCGTGGAATTGGAAGGGGGTAATTGTGGTCATTCTTGCCTTGTTTCTGATCATAGGGGGAAATTCATGTTAAATTCATGTACATAGAGTTGTTCATATTATTTATTTATTATCCTTTTCATGTTTGCAAGGTCTATAATGATAATCTTCTTTCCTTCCTGATATTGGTAATTTGTGTTTTCTTTCTTTTATTCTTTGTCAGTCTTGCTAGGGATTTATCAATTCTATCAATCTTTTCAAAGCTCCAGTTTTGGGTTTGGTTGATTTTATCTATTATTTATTTGTTTTCAATTTTATTCATTTCTGCTCTTAACTATTTTCTTTCTTCCATTTGATTAGGGTTTATTTTGTTCTTTTTCTAATTTGTTAAAATAGGAACTGTTTGTTATTATTCAAGACCTTTCTTCTTTTCTACTGTAAGCATGTAATGCTATAAATTTCCTCTAAGTCCCATATAGATACGTTGTACAAATTTCAATATGTTGTATTTTTATTTTCATTCATTTTGGAACATTTTTCAATTTCCCCTCCTATTTCCTCTTTCACCCATGGACTTTTTAGAAGTACTGTGTTAACTTTCCCAGTATTTGGAGTTTTTCCTCTTTCCTTTCTATTATTGATTTCTAGTTTAATTCCATTATGGAACACACATTGGATAATTTCACTTCTTTTAAATTTGTTAAGATTTGTTGTACACTATTTATCTTAGTGAATATTTCATGTTCACTTGAAAAAAAAAATGTGTGCCCTGCTGTTGTTGTGTGGAATATTCTATAAATGTCATTTAGGGTCAGGCATGGTGGCTCACACCTGTAATCCAAACACTTTGGGAGACTGAGGTGGGCAGATCACTTGAGGTCAGGAGTTCGAGAATAGCCTGACAAATATGGTGAAACCTCATCTCAGTTAAAAATTCAAAGATTAGCTAGGCATGATGGTACACACCTGTAGTCCCAGCTGCTCAGGAGACTGAAGCAGGAGATTTGCTTGAACCTGAGAGGCAGAGGTTGCAGGGAATTCTGAGATCATGCCACTGCACTCCAGCATGGGCGATAGAGTGAGACTCTGTCTCAAAAAAAAAAAATAGTCAATTAGATCCAGTTGGTTGGCATTGTTTAGTTCTTCTATATGCTTGCTGATTTTTTGCCTACCAGTTCTAGTACTGAAAGAGAAAGTTTGAAAAATTTCGAACTATAGTTGCTTATTTGTTTATTTCTTTTTTTAGTTCTGTCAGTTTTTGCTTTATATAGTAGAAACTCTTTTGTTAGGTGCCTGCACATGTGGCACTGTTATGTCTTCTTGGCAGATTGAGCCCTTTTTTGTTATATAATGTCCATCTTGATTCCTGGTAATGTTCTTTGCTCTGAGGTCTCCTTTATCTGTTCTTTAATAGAACCACTCCAGCTTTCTTTTGATTAGTGTTTGCATGGTACATCTTTTGTCTCCTTTCACTTTTAACCTATCTATATCATCGTATTCAAAATGAGTTTCTTGTAGACAGCATATAGTTGAGTCAAGTTTTTCTTTTATTAATCAATTCCAATCATCTTTCTTTAAATTGGTGTTTTTAGATCATGTATATTAATATAATTACATATATTTGGATTAATTCTACCATTTTATTATTTGGTTTCTGTTTGCTCCCTCTATTTTTTGTTTTTCTGTTTCCCCTTTCTTGCCTATTTTTGGGTTACATGAATATTTTTTAAATTTTTTATTTTTGGAAAAAATTTTGATTTATAGAAAAGTTGCAGTGATAATATAGGAAGTTATTGTATACTCCTAACTTACTTTCAACTAATGTTAGTATCTTATATTACTATGGTACATTTGTCAAAATTAAGAAAACAATAACTGGTACATTATCATTAAACTCAAACCTGACTGGATTTTGCCAATTTTTCTACTCGCATCATTTTTTTCTATTCTGAGATTCAATCCAGCAAACCACATTGTATTCAGTCACAGTGTTATTTAAACATTTTTAATATTCAGTTTTATCTATTGTGATTTTAGCTATATTTCATATAGTTGTTTTAGTGGTTGCTCTAGGGATTACAAAATACATATGTACTTAACTTTTCACCATCAACTTAGAATCAATGTTTTGCTACTTCAATTAGAATATAGAAAGCATACTACAATTTAGGACCCTTTGCCCTCTCCCTTTTGTGCTGTATTTGTCTTATATATATTACATCTTATATATATTAAAATCTCCAGAAGACAATGTTATAATTTTTGCTTTTGATGACTAAACATATGTTAATATCTCAAAATCGAAAATAATCTATTATATTTACCCAGACATTGACCATTTTTTTCCACTTCCTTTATTTCTGATATTCCAAGTTTCCTTCTTTTATTTCTCTTTTGTTTGAAAAACTTATTTTAGCAGTTCTTTTAGAGCAGATCTACTGGCTATAATTCTCTTAGTTTTCTATCATATGCAAATATCTTTATTTCACCTTTATTCATTCCTAAAGTTTACTTTTGCTCAATTTGGAATTGTGCTGACAGTTTTTTTTCTTTCAGCACTTTAAAAATGTTGTGCTGCTTTGCTTTCTTCTGGCCTCCATCATTTGTAATGAGCTAACCATGGTCATTCAAATTGCTGTCACTCTACAGGGAATGTGTTGTTTTTCTTGGACAGCTTTCAAGAGTCTTTCTTCATCTTTACTTTTCAACAGTTTATGATGTGTCTAGGTATAGATTACTTTAGGTTTATCTTATTTGTGATTCAGTCAGCTTCTTGAATATGTAGGTTTATGTCCTTTGCTAAACTTGAGAAATCTTCAGCCATTATTTCTTCAAATAATTTGTCAACATTTCACTCTTCCCCCTCCTGTCTGGGTCTCTGATGACATTAATGTTAAACCACACAGGTCCCTGATGTTCTACTCATTTTCTTCAGCCTGTTTTCTATTATTCAGATTGTATAGTTTCTATTGATCTATCTCCACATTCACAGACTTTTTGCTCTCTTATTAAGTCTATCCTGGAAGTTTTAAAATTTCAATTATTTTATTTTTCAGTTTTGAAACTTCCATTGGTTCTTCTTCATAGCTTCTATTTCTTTACTGAGACTTTCTGTCTTAGGATTTGTTCCAAGAGTGTTTGCAACTGCTTACTTGAACAATTTTTAAGTATCTGCTTTGAAGTATGTATCCAATAATTCCAACAAGTGCTTCAATTCATCGTTGGCATCTGTTGATTGTCTTCTCGCATGTGAGTTGAAATTTTTATGGTTCTTTGTATGCTGAGTAATTTGAAGTTGTTTCCTGAATATTTTGAGTATTATACTATAAAACCCTGGGTCTTGATTAAATTTTATAGAGGATATTGATATTTTTGTTTTAGCAGGCACTTGGTCTAGTCAGGATCAGGCTACAAATTACCATCTTCTTCTTTGGGTTATGGTTCCTATGTCAGTTCAGTTTTCTAAGGCTTTGTAGTGCACTTCAGATTTGTCTTGGGTGTGAGCCACTGTGGCCTGTCTTGGATCTGGCCAGTGATCTATTTCTTAGTTCAGTTCTCAAAGTCTTTGGTATGCTAATTAGGATCAGAACCATGCATATGCAGTTTGAGGGTGACTGGAAATAAAGTTTCGAGAATTTTTTGATTGGAGAGTGTCACAATGAAGTAGGAGAACATTCTAAAACAAAGATGTGCCGGCATGTCTAGATAAAACAGAGCCATCCTAGGGTGTCAGAAATCTCAGGAATGAGGGTTATTTCATCCCCATCACAGATGCTACACAACTGGTCCATAAGTAGTGATACCAATGGAGGTCTTTGGCAGCTAAATAGAAAAAGAAAAGAATTAATTATCATATAACACAATCAATCCATAAGTCCTTCCATTCATAGATACCAGATTGGGGTTCTTAAACATCTCTCAGGCCACTATTCCATGATTCCTTTTTTCTCTGTAGGCTAGGTAAACTTGAAAATAACTGTCACCTTACTGTCAGTTATCACCGTGATTACTGCCATCTGAAGATAATTTTGCATGTTTCAATCTGGCTGTTTTTGTTTTCAAGGAAAAAAAAATCACACTGAAGGGATTTTCTTAAGAAATTATCTTAACCACTTAATGCTGGAGCAACTTAGGTCTGAGTTCTTGGTCCTTCCATTCTCAATCACCAATCACAATTTTAGTGATTCAATCTAGTCTCATTACCTTAAACAGAATACATATGCTAATATCTCCCACATTTTTACCTCTAGCCCAGACTTCCCCCTTTGACTCCAGAATTGCACATCCAAAATAAAACTCAACACTTCACTTGAATACATAGTAGGTATATGAAAATTAAAATGTTCCAAATTGTAGTCACCCTGCTTCTACCCTTGCAGTGTAGTCTATTCTTGGCACATCAGCCAGAGTGAACCTTTTAAAACCTAAATTCAAGTAAATCCCTCCTTTGCTCAGAACCCTCCATCTCACCCAGACTCAAGACCCAAGTCTTATAATGGCCTACCGAGACCTTCACAATCTGGCCTCACTAGTTTCATCTCATAGTTCTAAGTCCTCCTTGCTCATTTGGTTCTGGCCACATTGGCCTCTTTGTTGTTCCCCTAATACCCCAGAATATTCCTACTTCATGGCCTTTGCACTGGCCATCTTGCTCCCTGGGACTGTCTTTCCAGCCATTCATAAAGCAGGCTCCCTCACCTGTCTTCTTTTTAGTGAGACTTTCCATGACCACCTAACCTATATTTGCAACCTCACCTTTGCCTTTCTCTGCATTACTTTTATCCTACCAGATTATCTAACGTATTATATAATGTACTTACTCATTAATTTTCTAGAATACGAACTCCATGAGGGCAAGTGTTTTGGTTTTTTTCCTCTGTCATGTTTCCTGCTGTGTGCTCAGGGCCTGACACATACTAGATGCTTGATAAATATATGTTAAAAGAATGAGTAAAAGTACTCCTTGGGTCTGCTTTAACCATAGGCTATAGAAGACAAAAGTTTTCACTTTTTATTGAGTGCTTCCAAATGTGGACAACAAAAAGTTCCTGAGTATTTTTACAAGAGCAAATTTGATGTCATTGATGGTTTAAGATCTTCTGCAAGAAATCAGTGGCTTAGACACCTGCTGTTACTGCATCCTCCTAGAATTGAATATCAGAAATGCCAAAAGCGTGAGGTTCTGCACAGATTGACTCTTTGCAAGGTGTTGGAAACAGGTACCGAATTAGAAACTGAGAGCTTTGTACTTGGATTGATTCACAGGTTTCAGCGTTTCAACTTCCCAAGTGCTGCTGCTGCTGCTAGTTTCTGAAATATCTTGCAAACGGCCGCCCCAGCTCTTGCTGGTGTGTGCACGTGCACACACAGGCACACTCACGTGTTTTCCTACACCAGGTGCTGCTCCAACAAAACTCAATCCTCATCCCAGCTTAAATCTGGAGGGCTGAGATGACTGCTTTAAGGAGGCTGTTGCCAGGACAGAATTTTCCAAGCTCCCCAGTTCCCAAGGGAATGAGGTGTGTCTGATGGTGTCCACAGTTCCCTCCCACATCTGACAGCACAGAAATACTTCACTGCGTCGTGGTGGTTTAAACAGGCATGACAAGATTGTGATTTCAAACCTGTATAAGTCACAGACACCTGAGCAATTGTGGCTTCTCTGCCATCTTACTGGCAGACAAGGTTAAATACCTGGTGATTCTTCAGTCTCAGAACTGGCCCTCAGCCCTTTCTTCTCATCCACAATGTGAGATTGGTCTGTATTTTCTTCTGGAACCTTTCCCCTTTTCACCATGACCATGAGTCCCCAGGAATCCAGCCCCAAAGGGCTGCAGAGTTCTGTGGCAGAAATTGTCTGCTGGATTTGTAACACAGAATGGTTATTTGAGGTGCTTTGTTTCTTATGTATCTGCGTTAAATGAGTTGCAGACACTATTATAGAAGTAGAATTTGAGGAAAATTCGAAACCTTTTTCTGTAAAACATACCTAAGGCTCACTAAAGTGCATATAGTTTTATGAATACCAGAGACTAGTGGAACCCCAGGTTAAAAGTATCACATCTACGGTGTCAATGACCTATTTTCTAATTGGTTTTATAGATGTATAATTAGCATACAACAAAATGCACCCATTTTAAGTTTATAGTTTGATGACAATTGTATACACCCATGCAACCACTACCCCACCAAGATACAGAAAATTTCCATCTCTCTAGAAAATTCCTTGTGCTCCTTTCCAGTCAAAACCTCCTCCTCCCCCGACCAAAACAACCACTATTCTGACCTCTATCACCATAGATAAGTTTCGCCTGCTCTACAACTTCCTGTAAGTGGAATCCTTCTGTGTCTGGCTCCTTTTGTTAAACATGTTTTTGAAATTCACTCACAATGTTGCATGTATTGATAGTTTATTATTTTATATTGCAAAAATATGGTTATACCATTATTGGTTTGTACATTCACCTACTGATGGATATTTGAGTTATTTCCACGCTTGGGATGTTACAAATAATGCTGTTCTGACAATTCATCTACAAGTTTTTGTACATATGATTTCTCTTGGGCAAATACCTAGGAGTGGAATGATAAGCATATGTTTAACTTTTTTTAAAAAAATTTATTTATTATTATTATACTTCAAGTTGTAGGGTACATGTGCATAACGTGCAGGTTTGTTACATATGTATACTTGTGCCATGTTGGTGTACTGCACCCATCAACTCGTCATTTACATCAGGTATAACTCCCAATGATGTTTAACTTTTTAAGAAGCTACCTAACTTTTTGGAAGTTGGTTTTATCATTTTACTTTCCCATTAGCAGTGTAGAGGTGTTCCAGTTGGCTTTTGTATGTCAAAAGAAGGTTCTAGGGAAAAGGCAATGATTAGCTCTCAGGACTGACAATAGTGGAAAATTTTAGATGTTAGTGGCGGAAGAGGGGAGCTTCCCAGAGCTCCACAAATCACACCACATGAGGTATATTTCAATTGGTCTCCCTGCTTCCTCCAGGAATTAACTTCCTGATATATATGTGCACAACAGGAAGGGAGCCAATGAAAGGAAGTGGCTTTGAGGAGATCAATTAGGGCAGGGCAGGGTGGAAAGAGCACTGGACTTGTAATGAAAAGTCCTACGTTCAAGTCCTAGTTCTTCCATGGACCAGGTGGTGATTATGATCGTTAGCCTGTGTCTCATTATTCTCATCTGTGAAATAGGGAATATAAAGCCCACCCTACCTGATTCACAAGGTTAGAGTGAGGCTTAGCCCTGGTAGAGGAGCCATGTGTGCAAGGACTTTACTAAGGGAAAGATTGTAACGGCATTGATGTGGTTGACAACTGCCTAGATTCTCAAAATTCTAGAGTCTTGGAGTCCAGGCAGAGAGGCAGAGTGAAGATACGGATGGTCCCACTTCCTGAGCAGGGGCAAAGTCTCATATAGAAGAACATCCTGCCCTGCTCTCAACCTAAAATTTTGGCTGGGGAGCACTAGCAGGGACAATTGCAAGACATCAGAAATTAGAGACCTGGGTGCCACTCTCTGCTGCATTGCCAACAGACAGAGTTCAAAGTTCCTTTGAACTTCCCTGGGCTTAAATTTTCTCACTGATAAAATTAAGATGATGATATCTTCCTTTCCATCCGTCTCCGAGAGTTGAACGATCTCTGTGAGATAGAAGTATCATTGAAAACTGCTGCACTGTTCATTCCCATGAACAGTGGATGGATGGCTGGGGCTAGGGCTGGAGCTGTCAAGAAAGCCAGGGCTTTGGAGTCTGACACACCCAGGTTCAAGTCCTGCTGAAGCCTCAACCCCTTACTTACCATCTTAAGCCTCAGGTCCCCTATATGTAAAATGGGGATAGTGATACCTCTGAGGCTGGAGGATTAAATGCGTCAAAGAATGCGGATACAGTGCCAGGCCCCAGGATGAGCAGCGTGAAGCTGCTCAGTAAATGAGATAGTGGTAGCTAAGTAAGAAGGTTAAAATGACATCCACTGGCCACAAACCTGTGACCTTGACAAATGTTATGTTACTTATCCTCTTACATCTGGTGGGATCACAGGGAAGCACATTGTGAGATGGAGGTGGACATGGAGATGTGAGTGCAAGAGGTTTATTGAGGAGTTCCCTTGGAATCAGCAGCAGTGGGTGAGTAAAGAAGGCAGGGCTGGGTCAAGGAAGGAGTTGAGCTGCTGCAGTGTGGTCACAAAGGAGATCTCAATTGAATCCCTGGGACCTCTGGAGCTGGGGTAGCCTCACTGAACTGTCCAGCATCCAAGTGAGGCAATGAGCCTTTATATCCCTGCATAACCCTGTCATTGAATGTGGGCTGCCCCCCTGAAGGGGTGTGACCTTAAGAGTGTTTTCTGAAAGGACAGTCAATGTGAACTGTCCCCATGTCAACACTCCCAGCAGCTGGGGGAATAAGTGCCTCCGTCCTGAAGGGACATCTGCATCCACTAAACCTCTCAGTACCTCAGTTTCCTCATCTGAAAAATGTGGATAATCATAGTGCCTACCTTATTGGTTTAGATCAGGATTAAAAGAGTTAATACCTAGAAAGTCCTTAAAACAGTGGCTGCTGCATATTATTTGTAGTACTAGGATTTTAGAAAACATCCAATACATATTTTTCAAATGAATAAATAGATGAATGAGCTCTTTCAACCCTGTCCAGAATAAAAAACAAATGTCGTGTTTGCTCATTTTGGGAAAAAAAGCCCACTAGCCAGGTGACAAAGCATTTGGCTGGAAAGCAGAGAATTCAATACATTTTAAACCATGGGACTCCTGTGCAGAGGAAATTTAAATCTCCTTTTCAAAACATTTGCTGCACCTGAGGGTCCGGTATTCCCCATGTGTGCATTGCCAGAGTCCTTTACCCTCAGTGTGTTGAGCTGCAGTATGGGGATTTGACAGCTGAAGACAGCTCAGCAGGGTGCAGGAAAGCAGACATTTAATGTGCTTTGACAATACAAAGGGTTATATAAACGACCCAGTTTCTGTAATTTTGCTGTAACTGTCATGAGAATTGCTATAGACAGATACGGAGAAGGCCCTGTTTATGCACTTAAACTTTAAAAGGTTTAACCACTAAACACAGTCTCTTTCTCTTCCCCTCCCCTCCTCGCAATCCTGCATTTAAATTGCATGGAGGTGAGGGTGCAGGGCCAGGGGATGGCAGTTGAAATAATGGGTTGCCTTTATCCGCCCAGCTTCTGGATCAGCGCCCTACTTTCTGACTCCTGGGCCAAGCGCCTGCCCCTGGCCAGCCTTCTCTGGAAGATTTCCTTCCCTACCTGCTCACGACAAGATGCTGAGAGGGGGAGGGATGGCAGGAAGTGAAATGCACTGGCTCTGAGCTTGCGGCTTTTGCCCAATTTAAATCTGGTTCCCATCCCAGTGTTCAGAGCACGTTGCCGTTTGATTCTTGCCATCTCGTCTTAGAAGACTTTTCCCAAGGTGGGGGTGGGGATAGTTCTAAAGCCAGACAGGCAGGAGGCAGGAGGGTTTATACAGGCAGATACCACAGGCTTCCAAGCTAAGTGCCTTAGCGGGGAGAGCTCCCGGCTGCTGCTGACATTTCTCAGACAGGAGATCAATAAGTGGGCAGAGCTTGAAAAGCAAATCATGCTTCGACCTGCCCTGGGGAACCCTCAGCAACTGTCATGGTAGAGAAAGTGTCCCAGAGGAGGCCAGGAAAGACAGGGGGACGCAGAGAGCCTTGATATTCTGAGATGGGGGCAGGGAAATAGAGACTGCCCAAGGAGATGAAAGGGGCAGATACTGCCATCCTCCCTACTCCCATCCTCCCTTCACAGTTCTTGCTGAGTGTGTTAAGACCCCTGACTTCTGCCTCCTAGGTAAAACCAGACATTTGGAGGTGAATCTGCAGCTGATGTAGCATTTCCAGTCCGAATGAGCTTGGCTTGAGCATGGAAAGCTGCCCCAGCTGAGAGACCCTCTATCTGTGGTTGAGCCCCTGCTACTCTCTGTCCAACCAGGACCCAGGAGGAGTTTAAATATTTCTCCACACTCCAATCACACAGTCAAGAAAATTTTCCAAAGCAGATAGTCATGCACTCACACACACAAAGTGGACCCCACAGAATTGGAAGTGGGTACAAAACTTGGTTCTGATCTGGTAAACCTAGTCCACTCCAATAATTTAAACACTCTCTTTTGGAAATTCAGTCTCCTTAACTTTAAATAGTCCCTGTCTTAGTACGTTTCGTGTTGCTATAAAGGAATACCTAACACTGGGTAATTTATAAAGACAAAAGGTTTTTATTTGGCACACAATTCCGATGTCTGGAAAAGTTCAAGATCAGGTAGCTGGTGAGAGCCTCAAGCTGCCTTCACTCATGGTGGAAGGCAAAGGGGAGCTGATGGGTGCAGAGATCACGTGGTAAAACAGAAAGCAAGAGAATGAGGAAGAAGACGCTGGGTTCTTTTAACAAACAGCTCTCAAGGGAATTAATAATTAATAGAGTGAGAACTCACTCACTCCTTCCAGAATGGCACCAAGCCATTCACGAAGGATCCACCCCCATCCAACACTTCCCATTAGGCCCCACCTCCAACACTGGGGATCAAGTTTCAGGATGAGGTTTGAAGGGGACAAATACTCAAACAGAGCAGTCTCTCTCTCTCCAGTTTGCTTTCCTTTACTTGATCCACTCCAAGATGGTACCTGGGTATCGGGTGGGAACATGCCACATCCTTCTGGTGGTGGAGGAAGGGTATCTATACAGTGCTATCATTCCAATTCCTGGGCCCTTCATGTCTCCACCACAACAGATGTCCCACAACGCTGACAACTGCTGTAGTCCCTGGTTAGTGAACTTGTGGTGTCCTCTCTGCTGACTCGGTCCCTACTCAGCCCTGGCTGCTATTGAATGTCCCCCGAGACATGGCCATGACCTCTATTCACTCTCCCATTCAGGTGGCCCAATTCACTCACTTGACTCTAGAATTTTTTCCTTTTTTGAGCTCTTCGGCCTGTGTCTTGCCAACATCTATGTTCCCCTAGGGGCATTTGAGCATTTCTAGCATCTTTTGTGTGCCAAATGGAGCCCAGGATAGCTCAGAAATCTTCCCAACTCTACTTGCTCTCTGTCTCACCAGTAGCTACTTGAGGTTACTGCAGGTACACAATGCTGAGCTGGCTCCTCCTGGAGTCCCAGACAGAAGAGTAAAATGACTACATGCGTTGGCTTTTCCTTCATTCAATCAGACAACTCCTCTCTGAAACTTTCATCCAGACAGGCTAGAAGAAGCAGGATTTCTGGTTTGGTTGAGGTTTCACATGCTATATATACTGTCTTCCTGATCCAACTTTCCTCATGGTTTAGCCTTCATGGCAGAGGTTGGATGGAGAAAGAAATAGTTTGTATCTTCTCCAGTTCTTTTGAAAGCAAAGCATGACACAAAGTCCTGGGTGAGGAAGTGGCTTATTTCAAAGGTGGTCCCAGTGGAAAATAAAAGTGAATGAATGGAGGAGAAAAAAGAAGGAGTTAAGACAGATTAGGGGCAAATATCAATATAATGGAGGGCAACAGGACTGATTTCCCAGGAAAGCGTAGGTAGCAGCCAGAATTGTCCACTGGCAGAAAGGGCAGGAGGCTGGGGCATTTATTCACTAGCCACTGTCGGCTCTGATGAGATTGTCCCTGAGGATGTTAACTTTCTCCCATTTCTGATCCTGGCTTTTATGACCGAGGCAAAACTTTCACATAAGTAGTGAAGGTTCGAGGGCAGAAAGAAGACAGACACTTCGGCTAGAGGTAAGAGTCCTGTCCATCGCAGCTGAGGCTGAAACTGGAGGTGGCCAAAGGGGATGATGAGGGTCTCTAGAAATTGTCTGATGCTCTTCCCCAGAGGAAATTTAAATGAGGAAGGAATTACTTTATTTTATTTATTTATTTATTTATTTTTATTATTATTATACTTTAAGTTCGGGGTACATGTGCATATGCTTGCGTTACTAAGGTTTATTACGTATGTATACTTGTGCCATGTTGCTGTGCTTTGCACCCATCAACTCGTCAGCACCCATCAACTCGTCATTTGCATCAGGTATAACTCCCAGTACAATCCCTCCCCTCCCCATGATAGGCCCCAGTGTGTGATGTTCCCCTTCCAGTCAAGTGATCACCATTTGTTCAGTTCCACCTATGAGTGAGAACTTGTCGATTGTTTGGTTTTCTGTTCTTGTGATGGTTTGCTAAGAATGATGGTTTCCAGCTGCATCATGTCCTACAAAGGACACAAACTCATCCTTTTATGGCTGCATAGTATTCCATGGTGTATGTGTGCCACATTTTCTTAATCCAGTCTGTCACTGATAGTTTGGGTTGATTCAAGTCTTTGCTATTGTGAGAATAGTGCATAATAGAAATATGCACGTTTGCATATGTGTCTTTATATGGCATGATTTAATCACAGGTATATACCCAGTAATGGGATAGCTGGGTCATATGGTGCATCTAGTTCTAGATCCTTGAGGAATCACCATACTGTTTCCACGTAATGGTTGAACTAGTTTGCAATCCACCAACAATTATGGTATTTCCTATTCTCCACATCCTCTCTAGCACCTGTTGTTTCCTGACTTTTAATGATTGCCATTCGCTGGTGTGAGATGGTATCTCATTAGTAGTTTTGATTTGCATTTCTCTGATGGCCAGTGATGATGAGCATTTTTCATGTGTCTGTTGGGTGTATGAATATCTTCTTTTGAGAAATGTCTGTTGTTCATATCCTTTGCCCACTTTTGATGGGGTTGTTTGTTTTTTCTTGTAAATTTGTTTGAATTCTTTGTAGGTTCTGGATATTAGCCGCGTTTGTCGAATTGGGTAGATTGCAAAATTTTGCTATACATTCTGTAAAGGTTGCCCTCCCATTTCACTCTGATGGTAGTTTCTGGCACACGCTTGTTGCAGAAGCTCTTTAGTTTAATGAGATCCCCATTTACTGTCAATTTTGGCTTTTGCTGCCGTTGCTTTTGGTGTTTTAGACTGTAAGTCTTTGCCCATGCCTATATGTCCTGAATGAATTTGCTGCCTAGGTTTTTCCTCTAGAGATTTTTATGGTATTAGGTCCTGTGTTAAGTCTCTAATCCATCTTGAATTAATTTTCATTATGGGAGTAAAGGAAAGGATCAGTTCCAGCTTTCTACTTATGGCTAGCCAATTTCCCAGCACCATTTATTAAATAGGGAATCCTTTCCCCATTTGTTTCTCTCCAGGTTTGTCAAGATCAGATGGCTATAGATGTGTGGTATTTATTTCTGGAGGACTCTGTTCTGTTCCCATTGGTCTATATCTCTGTTTTGGTGCCAGTACCATGCTGTTTGGTTACTGTAACTTGTAGTATGGTTGGAAGCCAGGTGGCGTGATGCCTCCAGCTTTGTTCTTTTGACTTAGAAGTTGTCTTGGAGATGCAGGCTCTTTTTGGTTATGCATGAACTTTAAAGCAGTTTTTCCAATTCTGTGAAACTCATTGGCCTTGATGGGGATGGCATTGAATCCGGCATAAATAACCTTGGGCAGTATGGCCATTTCCGCGATATTGATTCTTCTATCCATGAGCATGGTATGTTCTTCCATTTGTTTGTGTCCTCTTTTATTTCACTGAGCAGTGGTTTGTAGTTCTCCTTGAAGAGGGAGGAAGAATTCTTTAGAACATATTGCTGTATGCCTTAAATATTTGGTCTAATCTCCTTGTTTTAATGGGGGAAAACTGAGTCTCTACAAAGTCCTGATTCACCCAACATCAACATGGTCAAACCCTGAGCCATATCTACAACTTGAGTGCTGGAAATTCAGGTCAGAGCTCTTTTTGCTGTATCATACAAATCCATTCATCCAACAGTAGAATCTTTATTAACTATCCATGATTTTCATAGGATTGTGAAGTATAATGATAGTTCCTGCTTTCCAGGAAGTTGTAATCTAGATAACAGAAGTTTGTTCCCTAGTCGTTATATGTACTTCTTAGAAAGGGTACTGGCTTAAGTACCCTCTATTCAATCAGCTAGTACTCCAGAAACATAAGGAAGAGACCAAAAGGCACCCAAAATACAGAGTGCCTATGAGAAATATGCACTCAGAAAATTGTAATTGGATATTAATCTGAGCTAGGAAGGTGTAGCAGGCAGTCTCTAAGAGTCTTGTTCCCAAGATCCCTGCTTCCTAGTATTCATCCCTGCCCTTGTGAAATAGTCTCCCCTTTGAGTATAGGCTGGACCTAGTAACTCACTTGTAATGGATAGATTATGGCAGAAGTGATGAGATGTCTCTTGCAAGATTAGGTTATAAAAAGACCATGGCTTCATTTCTGGGTGCTTTCTCTCATACCTTCTTCTGTTGTTTGCTCTGGAGGTGGCCAGCTACCATGTCATGAGACAACCCTCTAAAGAGGTCCATGTGAGTGAACTTGGAAACACATCCTCCCCAGGTTGAGTCTTGAGATGAGACTACAGCCCCAGTGATACCTTAATTGCAGCCTCATGAGAGACACTGAGCCAGAGGACCCAGCTAAGCCATACCCAGGTTTCTGATCATACGATACTGTGAGATAATTTTTTGTTGTTTTTCATTGCTAAGTTTTGGAGTGATTTGTTATACAGCAATAGGTGATTGATACAGAAAGCACTGCATTAGATGTTGGCAATGAAAGTAGGAGTAAAACGCATGGACTTATGAGCAAGTAACAGAAATCTATGCAAACTACCTTAAGCAGAAAGGAGCATGTATTGGAAGGATTTGTGGTTGTTTCCCAGAGATCAAGGGCAGGAAGGGCAACAGTGCTCATGAAGACTGGAGCCAGAACTTAAGATCTGTTAAGAACTAGGTAATGAGTCACTTTTTTCCTGACTTCCTCTGTCTGTGATGCCATTAAATCTTCTGTGATGGCCTCCTTCTGTCAAAATGACAGACATTTTCTATTTCTCCTTGTACATGGGAAAAATCCAACACCCTAAGGGATCTTACATGTTGTGACAGTTAACTTTACATGTCAACTTGACTGGGCTAAAGTATGCCCAGGTAACTGGTGAAACAGTTATTTCTGGTTGTGTCTGTGAGCGTGTTTCTGGAAGAGATTAACATTTGAATCGGTAGACCAAGTAAAGATCTGCCCTTACCAATATGGGCAGGCATCATCCAATCCATTGAGGGCTAAAACAGAACAAAAATGCAGAGGAAGAGCAAATTTGCTCTCTCTTCTTGAGCTGGGACATCCATCTTCTACTACCCTTTGACTTTGGTGTTCCAGGTTCTCAAACTTTTGGACTTGGATGGAGACTTACACACCATTGGTTCTCCAGTTCTCAGCCTTTTAGACTTCGACTGGAACTGTACCATTGGCTTTCCTGGACCTTCAACTTGCAGATTACAGATCATGGGACTTCTCAGCCCCCCAAATCATGTAAGCCAATGAGTCATAACAAATCTCTTTCTTTCTATCTATTTCTTTCTTTCTTTCTTTCTTTCTTTCTTTCTTTCTTTCTTTCTTTCTTTCTTTCTTTCTTTCTTTCTTTCTTTCTCTTTCTTTTTCTTTCTTTCTTTTCTTTTCTCTCTTTCTTTCTTTCTTTTATTTCCTTCTCTCTGTCTCTCTCTATGTATATAGATAGATAGATAGATATAGTTCTGTTTTTCCGGAGAACCCTGACTGATACACATGTTTTCTCCATTTGTGTATAACAGATATTTACTTAATTTGCTGTGACCAAATTCCCAATTCCTGAAAGAGAACATCAATAGGCACATCTTAGTTCTGTTGTACTTTTTTGGTCCCTTTAAGAGAGGAAGCAAATGGGGTTATGGAGCTGGCTGTCCACTCGGAAGGGACTTTTTTGAGAAGAAGATATGGCAAATGCAGGCAAAGTAATCAAGAAGTTTCTTGAAGTGCCCTCAAGAAGCTTGCTATTTATTTGACGTCGCGGAGAAGAAAGGAATCTGGACTTTAGTGCATTTTACTGGCACATTCTTAGCTGGAGGACTGGGAGTAGACTAGAGAGAGCCATGCACTGAGACTTAGCTGAGTGTCTTCTGAAAACCCCTAAGTTTTGGTAGGCTTCACGTTCCTCACCTATGAAATAAGCAGCTGTACCTCAGGTGATCTCTACTGGCTCTCCTACCTTCAAAATTCTGTAACTCTAAGGGAATGAGAAAGCAGAGGTGGCATCTCCAGATGTCCTCATGGAAATGTGGTACCTGTCGTTGTGTGACCAGATAGTCAAGGTCTCCATCATGTGCTGGAGGTGCTCAGGGATGTGAGATCTCTGGCCAACACTAAGATCAGTAGTTTTGATCTTTAGAACAATGAAACCATGATGCCCCAGTTTTTAGAAAAAAGGCATGTATTTGTGGGCAAAGATGCAGATACACTGAACTTTAGAAGCTCTCAGTGGCCTTGAGCCTTACACAGTTGAAGGCTACCTGGAGAATTTACAAGGCAGAACATTTTAAAAATAGAAAAACCAATTTTATCTCCAAAGCTCTGCTGTCTTCTTGCAGAAGGTTGTTTGGATGACCACAGCTGTTTTTCGAATAATGGGCTGGGGCGCACCCACATGTGATATTGGTCTCATGCACCCACCCTCCCACTTCCTCTTACACACATACACACACACACACCCCATATCCTGAGAGTCTTGATCTCAATAATCTATCTTCAGGCTTTCTCTCAGTCAC
Organism: Papio anubis; assembly: GCF_008728515.1. Classification (NCBI taxonomy): domain Eukaryota; kingdom Metazoa; phylum Chordata; class Mammalia; order Primates; family Cercopithecidae; genus Papio; species Papio anubis. Next base: position 106,352,325 of record NC_044996.1, on the reverse strand, counting down.
TCAGAGTTCAGCCTGCTACTGAAATCACCATATCCGGAGAGAAGCACCAATCAGCCTGCTTCTTGCCTTGTGTCATTTGCATGTCGCCACCTCATTCCAGTGTTGGTGGAGATTTGGATTTTTGTTTTATTAATTTCAATGTAGAAACACTTTCCTCCCCTTGGCATTTCTAATAACTGGAAGGAGAAATGGGTGGAAATAATTACCTCTGCTCAGTCCATGCCTGAACAGAAGAAAGTGTGACTCAGGTCTGGAATCTGATAAGGAGGTGCCTTTCTAGGAAACAAGACTTACACAAGGAATACCAATTTAATGTGGCAGACACGTTCTTACTTTGCTTTCCTCTTGTTTTTCCCCCTTTCACAAAGAGAAGCAGTGTGTGTGCTAAGGAGCTGAGGATCTGACTACATCTTTGTGATAGCGGGAAGCCACCTCCCTCACCACTGAGGATGGATTAGTTAATGCCTGTTAAATGCTTTGAAATGAAATGTCTTCTGTACCCAAATACTCAATCTGATTATAGCCCTAGGTCTGATATCACAGGAGGGAAATGTAGTTCCTGACTGACACCATAGCTGTCAAAGTGGGCCTTTTTTTTTGGGATCTGTGATTGCTACTTCTTTCCTGATCAAACGACAACACCTTGGAGAAGGAAAATGGCACTAGTGCCTTACCCAGTTGCGAGAGACGGGAAGGGATTGGGGTGCACAAAGAGAAAGAGAGAGACGGAGCAAAAATCTTGAGAGGAGGGAGGCAGGGGATTGGGTAAGGAGCAGAGTAAGAGAGAAGGAGAGAGAATTCCAATTATTATCAGGATCAGAGAGCTGTAGCTTACCCTTACATTTCTGTGAAACCTGCTGAAAACAAATGCAGTCTTGGAAAAGATAAGGTTTACCCTAACAACAACAACAACAAAAAGCTGCTTTTCCAAGTTAAGGTGTCAGGGATTGCTTTACTTGGCTTTGCTTTATCTGTTTGCTTATTTGGTTAGTGGGTTGCTCGGTTGGCAGCGTTTTGTTATTTTAGTGTAAAATCCAACAAATATGAGTCTTTGTGTTTTGCCAAGGTAGATCTTTCTTTTTGCCTTGAAATATGGCCTGATCTTTTGCCCCAGTTGCAGGAAGATTCGAGACTTCCTCACATTAAATGACAGGTCCAGCCTGCCTGGACCTTCTTGGATTCTGATCCTGTCTTTGTCTGCCTTGGAGATACCTGCACTCAGGTGGTCATTCCAGCTGCCCTCTAGTTGCAGGCAGCTGAGGCTTGCTCTTATCCAATGATCATGCTGAGCCTGCTAAGTTAAATTCCCTTCTTTATCTGTGGTTAAGAGGACACAAGGCAACTCAGAGATAGAAAAGATAATGGGCAATGACAAGAGAGGGTTCCTGTCAGGGAAAATCTGACAAAAAGAAGGTAGAAGTACTGCTGAGTCTGTGAGTTATCCACCCTGGAGGCTGTCAATGCCCATGCCAGTGGAGGCTTACCCAGAATGAACTGCAGGATCACTCATTCATTCACTCTTTTTTCTTTCTCTTTCTCTTTCTCTCTCCTTTCTCTTCCTTCTTTCCTTCCTTCCTTTCATTTTTTTATTTCTTTCTTCCCCATTTCTTTTAGTACACATTTATCCATTAACCTGCATTCATTAATGATAATATTTATTTATTCTGCATTTATTACATTTCTATTCTTTCAAAAAACATGTATTAAGTATCTCCTATGTACTAGGTACTATTCTAGGTTCCAGTCTTACAATGATAAATATAATAAGGATTCTGACTTAAAGAAATCAAGCTCATACCCAAATAACCACATTACGAATTAAACATAATACTTGTCCTAATAAAGTACCAGTGAGGTTTCTGGGTGCTCAAAGTGGAAGGGTTATGTCCAGCTACAGAGATCTCAGAAACTTCTGCAGAGGAGGTAATATGAGCGGGGCCTGAAGAGATAGAAGGAATTTTCCTACATAGTCATAGGTGATTGACAAGAAATATAACTGTCAGTAGGTCCAGCTCAAAGAAGGGCACAGGGATAAGGCTTGCTGGATTAATGCCAGGAATTAGATGACTGGGACATAGGGTAGAGTAAGCAGGGGCAGGAGATGGGCCCAAAATCTAGAGAGCCCTAGGATGCTGTGCCACTTTCCTCTCTAACATGGCTGCCACATCCAATATTAAGGGCCTCTTTCTGGGACTGCAGAAGGGGCTCCAAAGGCCATAGATAAAACATGGTCACTTGAGAGAAGCAGGAGGGAAGGCTGCCTGGGTGGTGGGTGAATGTCCTGGAGTCTTTTCTCATTAGCAGATCAGCCTAGATGAGTTGATCACATTTACTAATTTTAATCAATGTATTATGTATCCTAGCCCAAGCTTGTACAGCAAAATGAATAAGAGCAGTGAGTTTGGATTTTGGGTTTCACAGACCAATACAATTTTTTTAAATCGGGGGGATGGCCATAAGTATGTCAACTTTTAATTTTGGCCAGAAAGAATATACTCAAAATTTGCCAATTCACTATCACCATCTGTGTCAAAGGCTGCAAATTGCCTACCAAGTACCCATTCTCTCCTTGTTCTTGACAAACAGAATGCTATTTTATTTGGGGAAGCAACACAGCCAAACCAAAACCACATTTTGCAGCCTCTATTGGTCACTGAGTGGAGCATCTGGGAAAGCTCTTAAAGAGGGCTGACCGGTTGGCATGGGTCTTTTTCCCTCCTCTTTTGTTCTTTCTTCCAATTTAAAATTACCATCTTTGCAGGACCATAGCTGGTCCTCCAAAGCTCTCTTAGTGTTTGTGATTCTCTCCATTGATGCCCACCCCATATTTGGCCCTTGTGGGTGTGTGAGGGAAGTGAGCATGTTGACATCTGACCCCTCACTCTTCTCTCTCTTTCTGAGGCTCCTCCTTCTATCATCCGAAGAGCTTTTGTTTGCTACTGCTGTCAGGGAGTAACTGCCATTGAATCATGACCTTCTCTTTTCATAGAGAACTATGCCTTTCACATCAGTTAATGTTCAGCCAAGACAGCCTAAAGTACTCTAGGTGTTTCAAAACAGAGGAAACTGAATACAAAGAACAGGTTACAACTGTGTTGGATGGGCAGGAGGAAGAGATGTGTAGTGGCAATCATGACACTCCATTCAGAACCACCTTCAGGGAAGAATCTGCCGTCTCAGCTGCTGGGAGTGCTATGGGCAAGCAGCCTCTGGCTGTCAGCCTCTTCAGGGCCTGCCTCAGCTGCAGACAGCACCTTGCCCAAGGCCACACCCTCCCAGGGTTGCCATTTTGGCCCACTGCTGGATTACTGATGGGCCCTATACACTCCAGATATTCCTGTGGGAGTCTCCAAAGTTTCACTAGAACTGCATCACAGTTTGACTCTCCATCTGCCCAATTCTGCTTTCTCCAACTCCTTCCCACAATTGATAATTCTTAATAAATATCCTGCATGCCAGACTTTATCTTGGTGCCAGCTTCCAGAGAACCCAACCTGTGACATGAGGTTAGTAACTAACTGCAGGAAGTCACAGACACCTCTACACTGGAACAACAGAGTTCGGGGCCTGGAGTCCAGGGTCTGCTCACCACTGACGTGGCTGGAACATTTGACATGGCTAGAACAGAACCATTGCTGAAACTCCAGAGGCCCCTCTGACTCACCAAAGTCACTGGAGCCTGGAGCCACCCACTGCTGACAAAGATGCCACCAGACATAGAAAAAAGAAAAATGTCTTCTATCTCCCTCTCACCTTCCCAGTACCCATCACTTCTTCTCATTAGAATAAACTGCCTGGAAGCCAACTGGCAAATAAACCTGTACAACTGTTTTTGTAGGGTTCCAATCCTGAGCGAAACAGAGCAGGGCATGAAGGGCAAGAGTTGAACTGAGAGAAGAGGCAAATGACTGGCAATATACCCCAGCCTCAAGTCCCCACCTTATGGCAGAAGAACAGAGGGGAAGGGGGAAGGATGAGCATTCAGATGAGGCCCCAGGCCTGACCGATACCTTGATGGCAGCCTCATGAAGGACTGAAGCAAAGGATGGAGCTAAGCCACACCCAGATTCCTGCCCCCCTACCCCTAGACACCGTGTGATAATAAATGTGTGTTGCCTGAAGCTGCTAAGTTTGTGGTAATTTGTTGCACAGCTATAGGTGACTAATACAGTGAGTGATTAACAAAGTGGGATGAGGGAAGCCCAGGAAAGCATTTTAGAGAAAACGAGCAACAAAAAATAATGTTTCTATAGGTAGCAGAAGAAAAAAGAATATCTGAGAAGAGAGAACAACAATTACTCAGGAATATGAAAATGTATAGTATATTCCAAAATTTACGAACAGTTTGGTGTTGCTAGACTTCAAAATGTTGGGGTACGTGGCAAGGAATTAAGCCAAGAAGTCATGAAAGTAAGACCAGTGGTTCTCAAATTTGGCTATTCATTAGAATGTATCAGGGTGCTTTATACATAAGGATGCCTGGCCCTGATCCCAAGAGATTTTATTGTAATAAGTGTGAAGTGCTGCGTTGACACAGGGATTTTGAAAAACTCTCCAGGTAGCAATGGAAGAAGTGGCGTGCAATGGGTGAGGTACTTGCCTCAGGTACAAAATTTAAGGGGACACCAAAAGAAACAACTCAGTAGTCAAGATAAGTAACATTTCAAAGCAATATTTTTAAAATCAAAATTAATGCAAAAACTCCATGATAAACAAAATAAAATTTTAAAATAAAGTTAAAATACTCAGGTGGTTCTAATGTACAGAGAACCACTGTTCTAGACCTTGAGGGAACTTGTGTACTGTCCAGTAAGTCTACGGATTCGTACTGGGCCAGGTTTGGGCATTAAGGGTCAGGGAGACATGGTCAAATTTATGTTTTTTGAAAGTTCCTTTGGCTGCTGAGCAGTAAGTAGGTGGGGAATGGAGGATAGGTGTGGTAGGATTCCAAGAACGGACAGAAACAGATTAGCTGGAAAGATACTGCATAAATCCTACTGGAAAGTGATTCAGGATGAACCAAAATCAATCACAGCAAGGTTGGAGGAGAGGAGGGATGAGTCAGTAGCTGTGACGGTGCTGGCTGCACCAGCTTGCAAAAATTGATTACATACATCTCTTTCTCAACTTCATGTTCGATAATGTCATATTGTTAGCTAAAAATTAGCTGTGTTGAAGGTATTTACACCACAGAAATTGGCAAACACTGCAAATCAGAAGGTAGTTTTATTTTTTGGCTGAGAGACATGTTTATGAAAATGACTAACTCATATGGATTAGACATGGAGGGAGAGAGGGACTGAAATGACCCGTAAGATGACTGTCTGCTGCCACTAACTAAATTATGAACTTAAGAGGGGATTGGCTCCGAGTTAATATCAGTTGCAAACAGCAGTGTGCAAGGAGGTATCTGAGGTCGCCATTAGTCTTATAAGCTCAGCAGCTGGAAGGAAGATTTCTAGGATGCCATTTATTACAGTGCAAAGCAGCTCTGAGGAGCCACAAGCCCTAAAAGATTTAGGGTATGCCTAGAGAACACTGAGAGACAAGTTGATTAGGAAAGAATTGGTCTGTGATCTTTAGGAGACTATGTCTAGGAAAAAATTATGAGCATCACTAGTAATGGAGCTTGTGTCCACTCAGGCACCATGGAAGCAATTAATATTAGATGGTCAACTAGAAATTAAGCTGGGAGTGTTGATTCTAGGGTCTGGTCTGCCAATAATTTGTTGGCTAACCTAAGACAATGTGTTAAACCTCTTAGTGCCTCATTTTCTTTATCTATAAGATAGTCTTACTTTCTTTCCCATATTAAGGTGTGATTTTGAAGACAAATGAGATGATATATGTTAAGATTCCCATAAAAATTTAAAGGAACTCTTCAAATGCAATATACAATTACACAATTGTAAAAATTATAATTATGTTAATAGTATTATGCTAATTATCTAATAATTTTCAAAGACCTGAATGGACCACTGTGATGTCACTATAGCCAGGCTTCTACCTTTAAAGAGATTTGGAAAGCTGGTTAACTTTAAATTCTATGAATGTCAACTAACTAAAGTTTTGGTTTATTTTTCACTTCAGACTTCATTCCTTTGGAATTTAAGAAATTACCGCACTGCCTTTAAAGGGAAAATTTATTTGGTCTCATGATAAGAAATTTCAGCTTAGCTTGCCTACTTGTGTTTGAGTTCAAAGTTTCTCTAGATACATTATCATTTAAACTAGAGGGAAACAATCTTCCTTAACTAGAGCACAGGGCCATGACCTTGCCTACATGATGGGCAGCTAATCCACTTAGAACCAGTGACTCGCCTTGTATAATTTATAAGACCCCATGAAAGACAGGCCTCCATAGATTAATATTTCAGCTGTCCTCCCTTTCATTTCATCCTCTGGATGTGGCAGCAACAATCACATGAATCATTCCTGAACTGAGTCAATATCAAACATCCAGAGCTTCATCTGCATTCGCTGAAGGTCCAGCTCATTCAAGGGAAGTTCCTATAGGATTTCAAATACGTGGGTAATTTGCCTTTGACTCCTCTTACCCCAACCTGGCTGTGCTAGTGTTTTAAAATGTAGCTTTAAAGTGTTTGAAAAGCTTTAAATTTTTATTTAGAGGTGGGGGGTTCTGGTTCATGTCCTCTTGAATCTGAACAGACTTGTGATTGCTTTGACCAAGAGTACAGTGGAAGTGACTATGTATGTGACTTCTGAAGCTAAGTCATAAAATGCCATGCAGATTCCTCTGTCTTTTGAAATGCTTGTTCCCTGGACGCTCCCTCAGGACACTCCCTTTCAAAACCCTGCTGTCACACTAAGAGAAGCCCAAGTCACCAGGAAAGGTCATATGTAGGTATTCTGGTGACCAATTCCAGCAGAACCCAGCCTTGAATCATCTCATCCCAGGCACCAAGCATGTAAGTGAAGAAGCCTCCAGATGATTCCAGTCCCAAGCCATGGATTCACCCAGCCCCTTAAGTCCCTCTGCCTGAGGCACACTGTGGAACAGAAACATTGCAGAGCAAAGGCAAGTCATCCCTGCTGTGCACTGTCTAAAATTCTAACCCACAGAATTCATGAACGTAAGAAAATGATTGTTGTTTTTGCCACTAAGTTTGGAATGTTTATTATGCAGCAATAGATAATTAGAACACTGGCTGACTAAGTTAAAGTTTCTTTTCCTTTCTTGGGTATGTGATAAATTATTGGCCTAGTCAAAAAGGATACATTTCTTCAAAACAAGAAGACTGTTCTATACCTCTGGCTGAAGTATTAAGCCTTCTGAATGAGAGCTCTAGATTTTTTGTCCCTATGTGTTGACTTCCTAAAGGAAAGATGAGTTCTTGGTGTTCAATTTCTTTTCTCTGTCCCATCTTTACAGATTTTTCATGATTTGTTTACTAATTCATTTATTTATCAAATGAATATTTGTCAAAGCACTACTATGCAGTGGGTGTACTTCTAGATGTTCAGGATGTGACGGTGAGCACAACACGCAGGGTCTCCGTCTTTCTGGACTTGGAGTCCAGTGCAGAAGTCTTACTATTATTCATACCACAAACTCTTTTGACATCTGGTGAGGTCTATGGACCCTTTCTCAGAATCATGTTTTTAAATCTATAAAATGCCTAAGCTCATGAAGGAAACTACTTATATTGCAGTAGTTACCAAAATATTTAAGAAACACATTTGTGATATAATAATATATGTTTTTCTTTATGAATGCATTAAATAACAAGATCTAGTGGTGAGCCTAAGTAATTTCATGGTAGAGATGAGTAGAAATAATATGTTGAGATCCTTGCAAAAACTGTATTATGAAAATATCTGTGATATCTGTTGGTAACAAAGTCACAAACATAGTCAATGCTATTGTGGTTTGCTGTCTATATACATCATAGAAGGAAAAGTTACATTTTAGTAAGATTTAGTAGAAATAAATATGTAACATGCAATTTTTTATATCCAAATTAATGGATCATCTGAATTCTTTGGTCTATAGATCTCAGATTAACAACCCTTGATCTCAGGGTATGAACAGACTTCAACCAAATAATAAACTGTGATGCCTGCTATGTGAATGTATTAGTTTCCTAAGACTGCTGTAACAGATTACTACAAACTCAGTGGTTTGAAACAACAGTAATTTATTCTTTTTCATTTCTACAGTCAACAAATCCAAAATGAACATCACTGGGCTATGCTCCCTCTGGAGGTTCTAGGAGAAATTCCTTACCTCTTCCTACTTCTGGGGGTTGCTGGCATTCCTTGGCTTGTGGCTGTATCATGCCAGTCTTCAAGGACAGCATCTTCAAATCTCTCTGCTCCACTTTCACATGGCTCTCTTTGTGTCTGTACCACAGTTCTCTCTCACTCTCTCTTATAAGGACACTTGTTATTGCATGTAGAGTCCACCTGGATAATCCAGGATAACTTCTCCATCTCAAGATCCTTAATTTAATCCTGTCTGCAAAGTCTTCACCTTATAAAGTAACCGGTACATGCTCCAGGGAATAGTATATCTTTCGAAGAGCCATCTTTCACCCTCCCATTGTGACCAAGAGTCCTGATCCAACCTGGGGACTATGATGTGCCAGCAATGACTTTCCTGAGGAAGAGACTATGGGTTGATAACTGAAGGGTGAGAATAACTAGATGAAAGATGTGGGTGAGGCAGATGAGATTGTTTCAGACAGGAGGATGACTTCATGCAAAAACCCAGAAACTGGAAGTCTATGCTACATTCTGGGTATGGAAGACAGACAGTGTGTCTGGGGCCCAGTGTGTTTTTGGAAGGTTGGGGGCAGAGTAAATAGGGATACTCAGGAGAGGCCAGTGAGGGCCACATCCTGAAATGCTTAATAGGATTTACTTCATTCCTTCATAGCAATGAGAAAACATTGGATGATATTATATGCTCAGAGCTGGGGTTTCGAAAGATCATTCTGGTTTAAGTGAGGAAAATAGATTATGCACTGGAGGGTTGCAAGAACTAGTGGTGGGGGGAACCAGTTAGAAGGCGTGGCAAGGTCCCAGCCAGAGATGACAGACAGTTGGTCTAGGGAATAAGCTATGGAGGTGGGAGAGGATTTGAGACCAGGTTAAATCAATGAACTTTTAAGAAAATCCAGCAACTCATGACACAGTATAAGTTTGATTAACCGTAGAAAAACATGGACAGAGTAAATTGCGAATGTGTGTAAGTACGGGTTTTAATTTACAAATCTGGGTGCAGGAAGTGATTTGTACCTTAATTTTACTATATTTAACTTAATCTGCTCTGAGCCAGTGGAAAATTCAATCTCAGTGACTACTGATAATTCTTCATGACCCCTTCGCAAGACTGTGTGAAAGGTTTGAGCAGTTTATACAATCCATATGCTTGAAGAAGGAATCTGGGGGTGTGTGGGTGTGTTAAATGCTCAATGATATATACATACTCCTTGTTGAGGCCCACATGGGTTCTTGAAGGCTGTTATGGATTTTAGGGACAAGCTGGACCAGTCTTTTGCCCAGGCTCTGAACACCATGGCTCTCAGTGTTTAGTAACCCATTTCCATACAGTTGCAAAGTAATCTATGACAAAATGAACAGTTCTGGGGTTCTTTTGGGTAGGTAAATGTAGCCTTCAGAAATATTGTGATGGGGAAGCATTAGCTACTTTTGCTATAACCTGCCAAGAGAATACAACTCTTAGAACAAATTTCATCATTTATCTGGACATTTATTAATTCTTTAAAGGAAAGTAACAGTTCATACAACCTTAGGAAGCCATGTGTATCTGTTCTTTCAGGTGCTTCAGCCATCACCATCTTGCTTGAAAGGTTCATTTGAGGGCAATCTCAAAAACTCTAGAGGCAGGATTCATGAATCATGCAATTGCATCTCTCCTATTTAAGGCCATATATAAAATCATTTAGAGCTACAGTCTAGAGCTGCCAGTGAATATAGGCTACAGGCCTTACTAGCTTCTTATAGCCTGTTCCTGTCTCAATTTGAGCTCTCCCATAAGCTAGAGTTTAAATGCAAGTAGTTCATTTAGGAGAAGAAACCACCAGTAAGAGAATGTATAATTAAGCCCTTGGAAGAAAGGCCAAAAGGAATGTTGTCAAGCTAGTTGCCGTTACAGGTAACTAGAGATTAAATCTGTAGGGAAAATGCTGAGGCCTGGGGTAGAGCACATGCCTCTGTGTTAGTCTGTTCTCGCATTGCTGTAAAGAAATACTTGAGACTGGGTAATTTATAAAGAAAAGAAGTTTAATTGGCTCATGGTTCTGCAAGCAGTACAGGAAGCATAGCAGCTTCTGTTTCTGGGGAGGCCTCAGGAAGCTTCCAATCATGGCAGAAGGCAAAGGGAGAGTGAGGCATCTTACATGACAGGAGCAGGAGAGAGAGTGAAAAGGAAGGTACCACACACTTTGGAACAACCAGGTCTTGTGAGAACTCACTATCACAAGAACAGCACCAAACGGATGATGCTAAACCATTCATGAGAAAGCACCCCTATGATCCAGTCATCTCCTACCAGGCCCCACCTCCAACAGTGGGGATTACAATTTGACATGAGATTTGGGTGGGCACACCGATCCAAACCATATCTGCCTCCAAGTAATTCCACCTGAGTTCCCATAATTCCCATGTGTCATGGGAGGGACTTGGTGGTAGGTAATTGAATCATGGGGGCAGTTACACCGATGCTGCTGTCCTCATGATAGTGTGTGAGTTCTCACAAGATCTGGTGGTTTTATAAGGGGCTTTTCCTTCTTTTGCTCAGCACTACTTGCTGCAGCCATGTGAAGAAGGATGTGTTTGCTTCCCCTTCTGCCATAATTGTAAGTTTCCTGAGGCCTCCCCAGGCATGTGGAACTGTGAGTCAATTAAACCTCTTTCCTTTATAAACTACCCAGTCTTGGGTATGTCTTTATTAGCAGCATGAGAACGGACTAATACAGAGGGGTAAGGGAGCTGGGGGTACCAACCCTGGGTCATTGAAGAAGTTCATTTGATAACTACTCAAAAGAAATCAATTTCCTGGCAATTTTGGTGAGTCACACAGGCAAGAAAGTGGACTCTGGTGACAAGAGAAAGCCCATAGGCTAGGTAGCTGCTGGCATTTGGCAGTGGGACAGTTTCGCCAAAGTCTAAGGATGAGGGAACATGGGTGGCCTGCCAAGAGCATCTGCTACAGATAGCCCACTGCTGGCATTCCTTCTGCTACATAACAAGGCGCTAATTTCGCCAATGAAAATCCATTCTGATATTTACTATATATGAATTAGGAAAGCCTCAGGTGTTGATTGGAACACCATTGAAGGCATGCTTGCAGAAACTACCTCTGTAAGTTAGCCTTTCTGGTCTAATGTCAGCCAAGCACTCCTGGAGTGGGAAGTCTGTAATAGGCGACTGATGGCCCCTAAAGCTGAAGCTTAAGCTATCACATACATAAAATCACATGGTTTATGCTGAAATCATTTAAAGTGAATTACAGACATCATCTTACTTGCCATCCCAGAGCCCTTTTGTCATAGGACTTGATCCTACTCGGTCACTGTGCGAAGAAATAAGGCTCAGGTTCCCCCAACATACCAGCAGCACCTGTAGGAACCTGGTCCCTTTCCTTAAAGAGTCTCAAGCAGTCTTTGCCTCTCTTCCATTTCTCTTTCTCTTAAAATCCTTAAACTCCAAGTATTCTCCATTTCCTTACGTCCAAACCTGCCGCCCCGCCTCCCCACCCTGCAGGCAACCCCCTCTTCATATAGATGCATCCTTTGAATAATTCCTTTCAGTGGCTTTAGGTTTCTGTAAAGCCACAGGCTGGAATTGCATTTCCTATCCTGTGTCTTAATGGCAGGAATTGTAGTTTTCCACAGTTCCACACAAAGCCCCTGAGGCAAAGGAGCGCCCAGTTTGTCTTCCTGTGAGAGGATGAGGAGAAGGAAAAATACCTACAGCAGCAAGACCGAACTGAAAATTAATATCTTAATAAATTATTCTGCCACATTTGTGTAAAACTTCTATTCTGTGCTTTCATTTAAAAAACAAGGTAATTTTAAAACACATAACATAGATTGATGCGACCTCAGCTTATTTACCATCTATTGGATATCTCCTATGTTTTCGGGTCTATGGCAAGATCAGTGTATATATTATGTCATCAAATTCTCGTGTATCTTACGTGAAACATGATTATCCCCTTTTTACAGATAAGGAAACTGATTTTCATAGGGATTCTTTAAAAACTCATTTTTTATTATTACAAAAGAAGTTCGCTGACAAGAAAATTAAAAAGTCCTCCCCCAAAATAGAAATCATTATTATCCTCTATCCATACGTGACAATTTGTACTATTTTGATTATATCATGCCCATATTTTTTTCAATGTCTATTTGCACATATATTTTGAAAAACAAAATTGGGTTCTTTCAGTAGCAATCTTTTTTATTTATCCTCTGAGAATGCTGAAGGACGATTTTCTGACATGGATTTTCTTGAGCTGGAAAGTAAATCTTCACCAGGGCAATCCAAAAGCATGCAGGCTTCAAATCATTCATGGTGTGAAGAGATGTATGCTGAAAAGGGGAGTGGGAGCAGCTTAATCATGCAATTTTTGTGGGTTCTTTGTAAAACTCTTGGTCTGCAGCTTACAAGAAACCTTTGCCTGGTTTGCTAAATAGCCCTGCTTACTTGGCCCAGGATCTTCCATCTGATTGAGCACCCCCAATTTGGATTGTATTACTTTAAAATTTGAGGCCATTCTCATTGGTCATCTGGGACCATAACAAAAATCCACGCATTTTATTCTTCCACTTTTCTACTTTGTCAAATACAGACTAGTTTGAGAACTCTAATTAAGTAGAAACACAACATTTTTAGAGTGGCTCTCAAAGGCTAAAAGGAAAGAAAAGAGAAACCCTTTGGAGTCTTCTCACCAAGCTCCCCCACAAGCCCGTAATTGTCTCAGGTTTGAGTCCCAGCTGAGTGAGCAATTCCCTGACTGGGGCAAAGACAGGGCTTGGCGTCTTCCCAGCCCTTTTTATTGTGATGGCAGGCTGAGACCAGCCACTGTTGGAGAGGGAGGAATGGGGAGGACTACGAAAGCCATGCAATGGGGAGTGGGTGGTCTCCCCACTGGCAATCAGGCTCTCTGTGGCTGCAGCTCTTTTCAGGGGCACTCACAGCCATCCTACCCTGCTTGTTCCCTTGCTATGGACCACAATCCAGGATGTGAATCCTGTTAGGGTAGGGACTTTCTCTGACCTATTTTTATTAGGTTGGTGCAAAAGAAATTGCATCAACCTAATAAGTCCCCAGCTCCTAGCAGTGTTCAAAGTATGTTTGCTGAATGAATGAATGAGTAAATGAATGAATGAATGAATGATGATCTGATTTCCATAACACTAAGGCATTTCCCAGAGGCAACAAGTCCCTTTAACCTTAAGTGAGCCAAATGCACACTGGCTTTATTTCACAATATCTACGCCTATGGAAACAGGAGTCCCAATGCTAGATTTAAACAAACAGCTTTCCACAAAGCCAGACTTAACTAACCAGGGCCAGAAACCCCTGTGATGCTTGACTTCTCCTTTTCATTCCCCAGTGTCCAATTTGCCACTGCAGCCTTAGAAGAGGGATTCATATCCGTTCTCTGCTTACTTATCAACCTTACTTAGCAACTTTAGCCAAGACCCTCATCCAGGCTCTCCCATCACAGTGAAATCTAACCAATTTTGGAGCAAAATGCTTCCATCGAATTAAATTTTATACAAAAGTCTAAGGTGTAAAACTGATGAAAATTGTTGCTGTGGATAAAGGTAAAGGTGCCCTAGTACACCCTCCCACCCTAAACCTACTGTCATGTGGAATCCTGGACTCTAAGGATGCACCTTGAAACCAATAGACCCAGTCTTCTACATACCTGGTTTCCCTACCTCAGCTTGCTAAAATGAGCATGTAATCACTCCAGGTTCCTGCTTAAAATCTTGTAGTGCTTCCTGTTATATATTGTAAATCCCTAGCTGGCATGCAAAGTTCTTCTTAACCTGGCCCGCGCCTGCATTTTCAGACCTATCTCTTGTGAAGTTACCCAGTGCTCCATGTTTTCCAATTTATTTAAACTTTTCAGTTTTCTCTGAACACCCCAAGACTTTTCACAACCACCTACCTTTGCATATGACATTTCCTCACCTGAGGAGTTCTTCACTTCCATTTTTGTGGTTCAAATTTGACAGATTCTTCAGGGTCTGCTCCAAGGGCTGTTTCCCCCACTTATCCTTTCCTGGGGACTATTTATGTTTCTTTTCTTTCCTATCAGATTATGGTTTTCTTGGGAGCAGGGACTGTGTGTCATTCAACTCTGTACTCAGAGTGCCTAGCACAGTGCTTGGTACAAGAACAAATGATCAATAAATGTTGGTTGAATAAATTAATGGATTAATAAATGCAAGAACAAATTACTGTGGTCTGAAGCCGTCAAAAGTGGATTCCCAGAGAAGGTGAGACTCAAGCTGGATTCTGAAACACAGGAAGGTTTGGTATAAATGGAAAATAATTGCAGGATTTTAATCCACTGCTGACTTTGGCTGGAGGAAGTCAGGATTATTACTCTGACTGGCCTTCGTCAAGGAAACCTTGACAGGAACTGAGGATAAATGCCCCAAGGCATTTATTTACCTAGGTGAATCACCTAGGTAAAAGGCATTTCCAGAGTGAACCTCATCCCCTCTAAGTCGTAGTCACTGTGCTAGTTATTATCTCTCTCTTTCCCACCAATCCAACACCCACTCTTCCATTTTATACTCTTCTCACCCCTGGGGACAGCATCTCCTAGCTCCCTTGGTAGCTGATTGCTGATTAGATTCTGATCATGGGAAGCATTGGCAGGAGATTTGAAGAGTCTCTCCCTGATTCCACGTTTTTGGCAGGGACTGTGCCATTCAACGACAGCTCTGTGGTGGGCAGAATAGTGCCCCCTCCCAGTTGTTTGTGTGCTAATCCATGGAATCTGTGAATGTGTTATCTTACATGGCAAAAGAGACTTTGCAGATATCATTAAGTTAAGGATCTTAAAATGGGAGATTATTCTGAATTATCTGGGTGGGCCCAATGTAATCTTAAGCGTGCTTATAACAGGGAATCATGGCTGAGAATGGTGATTCACGCCTGTAATCCCAGCAGTTTGAGAGGCCGAGGTGGGCAAATCACTTGCGGTCCAGAGTTTGAAACCAGCCTGGTCAACATGGTGAAATCCCGTCTCTTCTAAAAATACAAAAATTAGCTGGATGTTGTGGCAGGCGCCTGTAATCTCAGCTACTCAGGAGGCTGAGGCAGGAGAATCTCTCTGAGCTGAAGGGCCATGCACTGCTGTCAGAGCACCTTTCCAGTGGAGTCTGACTTTCCCAGAGGCAAGATGCCTGCCAGTGTCCACAAAGAAGTCTATCAGAATTTGAAGTCATTAAGATAGCCCCTCTAGCAGTGAAACTTGGAAGTAAATGTCACTGTTTTTCCCGAGTAGAGATTTTTAACCTTTGTGGTCCCTGAATGAGAGCTTAGGAATGAGAGTTCCATGAAACACCCGAAATTTTGAATTTTGTGTGCAATTTTGTGCATATGTACATTTTCAAGGGAGCTCTGCTCAGCTGCCTGGATTTCCTTCACTGCTGCAGAGGTAGCTGACCAGGTGTAGCAGACGCTTTCTCTCTGATTTCAGTGAAGCTATTAGAGACCAGTTCCTGCAGAGGCAGAATGCAATCTCTCTCCCATTCTATATGTCTTTCCACTTTTCTACCTCAGAATTTTCTCTGAAGCTGTAAACCTGTCTAGCCTTTATGTAGGAATAGCGCAGAAGTGCGGGAGATAACCTGCACTCACTCCTGGGAGTAACTCTTGCACCATGAAGGCAGAAGTCAGAGGATAAATGCCCTGATCACTAAAATCTCCAGTGGGGGCACTCCATGGAGCATTCTGTTGGCTTCACAAAAGTGCCTGCAAAATCAGACTCCTGGCTGAATAGCACCTTGATAATGTACCATTTTATTGGCTTTATCTCCTTCCCTGTCTCACACTCTCTGCTCCTTCCCTCCTGCTTCCTAAGTTCACCTCTAAAATAAACTACCTCGACTTAAGTCCTTGTCTTGGACTCTGCTTTCTGGAAAAACAGACCAAGATACCAGCACAGTTTTGCAGAGACCCAAATTCAGGCATCAGATGTTGAGCACCACATCACCCACATAGTGATACTCAGACTCTCAGACCCACTGTTGCTTAATAAAAGGTTCCTTGTTTCTTCTTAGATTCCACAAAGTCCACAGCTAACAGTTATTCTTTTTAGAAAAGTAAGCCATATTTCTTTCTTCATATTCTGGGACCCATAATGGCCAGCCTCTTCTCTCATTTGTGATATTTGTCTCCCAATACCCCTTCCCTACACCCAAGCCCACACTGGCAAGCAGAAGCTGGATGAATGGAAAAATCCACCTTCGTTCTAGAGGAAAGGAATTCCACTGGGGCCTTATTAGGCTTTCACTGCCTGCTAATCATGCTTTCATTCAAACATTCCAGCATCTGCTGTTATTATTACTGGAATACCTCAACCAGATCGAGCAAATTTCATGGGTGGGAATAATGGGACAGGGAGAAGATAGCAAGGGCTGAATCAATTTTGTAATTTAGTGGAGGGAAGTCAAGATCACCACCATGTTAGTCATCTATTGCTGCATAACAAATTCCCACAAACACAAAGGCTTTAAACTATTTATTAGTTCATGGTTTCCATGGGTCAGGAGTCTAGTACACCTTGTTGGGTCCTCTGCTCAGGGTCTCACAAGACTGCAATGGAAGCATTTGCTGGGGCTGAGAGTCTCATCTGAGGCTCAAGATCTTCTTCCAAGGTTATTGGTCAAATTCGGTTTCTTGCAGTTGTAGGGCTCATGAGGGCTTGCTTCTTCAAGGCCAGCCAGTAGAAATATCTCTCTGACTTCTTCTGTCTTTGAAGTCTAGATTCTCTTTAAAGGACTCACCTGATTAAGACACTCAAGGGGAGGGGATTATACAAAGAAGTGGGTCATTGGGGTCATCTTGGAATTCCACTTCACAACCACCTCGACTGGCCTCCTTTAAGAAATACAAGATGGGGTTGGGGTGGAGACTGCAGAGAGAGGAAGAAGCTGACCTTAGTTTGTTTTCTCTACTCATTATTCTCTATGAGTAATGACTTCTGTAGTGAGAAAACATTTTTTCATTTTGAAAATTGGCCACCAAATGAGAGGAAAGCCCTCAAAATTGTGAGAACACAATAACTTATTTGGTGAGATTAGGCAGAAAAAAACCCCATAACCCTCTTTACTTTTGCTGTCACCAGGTCCTCAAGTCAGAAACTGGGGGTCATCTTTGACACCTGTATCTTCTGCCATGTATATCGTTAAAATCCATCCATTTTACCTCCTAAATGTCTCATGAATCCATGACTGCTCCTGAGACCTCCTGACTGTCCCCAGCTTCCATTCTTGTCCTCTATACCCTATTTTGTCCACAACAGCCTAAGCTGGGTGATCACACTCTTGACCTAGGGCAGGGTGGTGTCCTGTAACCATCCTCCCAGCCTGCTCAGTCCAGCTGCCTTAGGACAGCCCAGTGGGTCACCCCATCAATGTACTGGTTTGCTAGGGCTACCGTAACAAAGTAATATAAACTGAGTGGCCAAAAACAACAGAAATATATTGACTCACAGTTCTAGAGGCTAGAAGTCTGAGATCAAGGTGTTAGCAGAGTCATGTTCCCTCTGAAGTCTCCAGGGGAGGATGCTTCCTTACCTCTTCTGGCTTCTGATAACCCCAGACATTCCTTGGCTTGAGACAGCATAGTTCCAATCTCTGTCTCCATATTCACATGGCCATCTTTCCTCTGAGTCTGTGTCTCTGTCTGAGAGTACAAAGACACATAGCACTCTCCCTATGTGTCTTTGTCCCAATTTCCTTTTTTGTAAGGACACCAGTCAGATTGCATTAAGGCCCACCATAATGATTACTTTAACTTGATCATTTGCAAAGACCGTATTTCTAAATAAGATCACATTTACAGGCACTGGGAGTTTGGACTTCAGCCTATCTTTTTTTGTGGGGAAGTGCAAGGAACACAATTCAATTCATAGCAACCATTCTAATAGAAATCTAGGTATCCCACTGATCTATGATTGTCCTCATAGAACAACTGGATAGTGGAAGAACACAGACTAGGGGAGCAGTCTAGCATGGCTCCCTCTGGGTAGACACGTGGCTGGCTGCAGATAGAGCCAAGGCTCCTATCTTGTGAAGACTGTAAAGTAGATTGGCTAGACCAACAGTGTGGGTGATATGACATTCCTAGTCACAGGAAGATGGAATGTGTGGCCAGCAAGAGCAATAAATATGCCTCTGGCAGTGCACTTTCTCTGGCTGTGACCCAGACATTGCAGCCCACCGCTCTCTATGCTTCAGATCTCAATTGGAGCTCTCTTTTCCTAGCAAAGCCACCTCTGACTCCCAAGGCTGATGCGGGTCCCCTGTCACCTGCTCTCTCAGCTCCCATTCTCCTTCACAAAGCCTCACTGAAGTGACTATTCCATTCATGTGTGCTTTATTTCCTAGACTGTAAGCTCCATGACTTCAGGGTCTGTGATGATTATGATGAAGTTTTTTTTTCCCCTTACCTACCACCTAGCATGTGCCTGGCAATGAGAAACTGTTCAATAAATATTTGTTGAATAAATGAAAGAATGAATGCAAACCATTTTGCTTCCTGGATATCTTGATAAATGGCAGAGATGAGAACAGTTGAAGAGCTATAGAGCCCTGATATTTGTGATGGATGCATCTTTAATGAATCCCCAACTTCCTGAAAAGAGAAATGTTAATATGGGCTTTCTCGAATATTACATTCCAATGGAAGCCAACTGACTGTCTCACACTAGCCTCAAAGTAGGCGTAATTTAAATATGTGCTTCATCAAAAGGAAAATACAGTGTTAGGAACCTTCAGTGCTGTTTGTGAAAAACGAGAGTTCCTTATATTACACCTGAGATGGCCAGGATCCACTGTGGTGGTTCAGTACAGAGGAGCAGACTCCCAGGTCCTCCCCTTCCTGTGTAATCAGACCTACATATTAACAAGAACCCCAGGTGATCCATAAGCACAGCAACATTTGGGAAGGATTGGCATAGAGTACAGGTGGCCTCTCCATGTGGTTTAAATCACTAAGGGCATGGCAATTGGGTTCACAGAGAGAGACAGAGAGAGACAAAGACAGAGAGACAGAGAGATCAAGATCAAGACAATAGCTGCAAAACTTTTAACCTAGCCTTAGATGTCATGCAGTTTTACTCCCACTACATTCTCTTGGTTGTGAGCCCCTAAGGTCAGCCCAGATTTAAAAGGAGGGGAATTAGACGGCACCTCTCAATGGGAAAAGTACCAAAGAATGTGTGTTCACCTTTTAATCTGACACATGCCACTTCTTTTCATGAACCAGAAATTGGTGTCTGCTGAGGTATAAACAGGTATATGGAGCTGGAGCCTGGGATTAGGAGGAAAAGGTGAAGGGAATTCCTCTTTCTCACTGTCGGTGGGATCTTAAGCACTTCTTTCGGTCGGTCTGAGCCTGTGTCCTCATCTTTGAAATAGAATAATATCCCTGCTATGGGTGTTGGGAGTATTTTACATTGAAAAGACCCTGGAAAATCACAAGTAGTGTATAAATGTGTATTAATAGCAATAATTATGACAATAATTGGGCTAGGCTGTTACATGTTTACCTACTACTAGGGGGTTTCTGAAGATGCTGTCTTAACCCTTAAGTGAAGACTGGATTGCATGCTGGGAGTTTCAGGAGGCAAGGAGATGGAGGAGAAAATGTTTCTGGGCATAGAGATTTTTCCATGGCCTCTGCCTTGGCCAACACCTGGATTCGTGGCTGCCTTTGACATGTTCTGCAATCTGAATTTCCTGAGAGCAAGAATAGCTTCACAGTCACAGCCATAAAAAGCAGAGTGTCTCTGGCTCTACTCCCACTCGCTCTGCAGGGACTAGGAGCCCCTCTGATTCCTCCCAAATGGTTCTGAGCCTTCCTGCTGTGTTCAGCAGGCTCCTGCTCTTGGTGGCCTGTGGCGTCACCAGCCCCCCTCTCCCTCCCCGCAGCTGCTATAGCAGTCTTTCATCCCCGCCTAAGCCCAAATGGGCCTTTCACCTCCAATGTCTGCCAAAGGCACTATGGTTGCCACCTGGCCCTGTCAGAGATACCCTGGCTGCCACAGACAACTAATGTCTGATTGGGGTGCCGAAACCCCACACTGAACAGCTGGTGTCAGGCAGAGGAACCCCCTCCAGTGGGCTACCAAACGACTGCTATCAACACTCCCAGGCTCTCCTTATGCATTAAGTGCCCAACGAGAGTAGAGAATTTCCACCCCCACCAGCTGTGGGATTTTGGTCAGTAAGGTAATGTTTCTGAGCCACCATTTTCTCGTCCACAAAGTAAAGATATCGATAGCAGCTACGTCATAGAATTGTTTTTGTGAGGTTTAAATGGACTAATCCACATCGAGCACTTGGTATAGTGCCTAGAACATAATAAGTACTCAATAGATGCAAGTTATTATTGTTTACTACTACCCTTCATAGTTAGGGTGAGTTATTTCCCAGAAGCCTCTGATATGAAATGCTAATAGATTACTGGCTGTCTCCCGCCCCAATCCTTACAAACATGATTGAACAAGTTTGATTTCTACCATGACCATAGTATTAAGTTCAACCTGGGACAATTACTGCAATCAGAATCACTGTTTAACAGAATTTCTATTTATTTTGCATAGCATGGGTGTTAATACTAATACTTATAAGAGCAAACACTTATTGAATGCTTGCTATATGCCAGGTACTGGGCGTACCCAAGTTTTTAGCTTATTTAATCCTCATGGCAACTCTATGAGGTAGATGCTATTATTATCCCTATGTGACAGATGATGTATTAGTCTGCTCAGGCTGCCATAACAAAATATCATAGACTGGATGGCTTAAACAATGAAAATTCATTTTTTTCTCACAGTTTTAGAAGCTGGAAGTCTGAGATCAGGGTGCCAGCATGGTCAGGTTCTGGTGATGGCTTTCTTGCTTATAAAAAGCTGCCTTCTTGCTGTGTACTCACATGGTAGAGAGAGAGAAGCAAGATCTCTAGTATCTGCTCTTATTAGGGCAGTAATCTAATCATAAGGGCCCCACTCTCATGATCTCATCTAAACTTAATGACCATCCAAAGGCCCTATCTCCAAATTTCATTATATTGGAGGCTAGAACTTCAACATATGAATTTGCGGGGGAACCAATTCACTCCATAGAAACTAGGAAAACAGAAGCACAGAGAAATTAAATAAACTTCCCAAGGGTACACAGCTACTAAGCAGAGGAACCAGGACTCAAGCTCAACTCTCTGGCTCTAAAGCCCCAAGTCTCTTTCTATACAGAAGACTTTGATCCCCTCATTAATGGGTAGATAAAGTTTGCATGCTAAAAAGCATCAAGTACTTTTTTTCTGTGTAACAACCACTCCAGTGCTGAGTGGCTTAAAACAATGATTCATTATTTCTCCCAGTTCTGTGGGTTGGCTTCAGGTTCTTCTGTTGGTCATGCCTTGACTCCCTCATGTGGCTGAATTCACTTGGAGGGTTGTCTTGGGGTTGGATTCAGGGAGGATAGCTGGGGCAGTCAACCATCTGTTTGCATGCAGTCCTTCATCCTATATGAATGGTGGTCTCAGAGTATGGTGGTTTCAGGGTATCAAGAGAGTGGGGCTGGATGCTGTAAATTTTTTTGAGGTCTAGCCTCAGATGTTGTACAACATGACTTCCACTACATTCTATTGGTCAAATCAAATCACAAGGTCAGCTCAGTTTCAAGGGAGAAGAATAGGCTCCACCTCTTGAAAGGTGTAAAATCACCTTTCACTGTAAAATCACAGTGCAAGGAAGTGTTCATAGTGCGATAGGAAAAATTTGTAGTTGTTAAACTATATACCACAAATAGATCAAACCTGGACACTAGATAGTACCCAACACATCTCTGTTATGGAGAACTCTTGCTTGTACATGACAGAATTCCAACTCAAACTGGGTTATCAAGAAAAACGAGGAGCCAGGCATGGTGGCTCATGCCTGTAATCCCAACAGTTTGAGAGGCCAAGGGGATAAGACCACTTGAGGCCAGGAGTTTGAGACCAGCCTGGGCAACATAATGAGACCTCGACTTTACAAATAATAATAATAGTCCAATGTGGTGGTGCACACTGGTAGTCCCAGCTACTTGGGAGGCTGAGGCAGAAAAATGGCTTGAGCCCAGAAGTTTGAGGATGCAGTGAGCTATTATTATACCACTGCATTCCAGCCTGGCCAAGAGAGCAAGGCTCTCTCAAAAAACTTAAATAAATAAAAAATTAAAATAATTAGAATAATTTTAAAAAGAAAAAGGAGGGAATATTTTACTGGGTCACTTTGCTTTTAAACACAAGGGTTAGTCTGGCTTTAGTCATCAGCACTTGGTCTTTTGTTCTTTCCTTCTCTCAGGTGAGACCACCTCCTTATAGAGGTAAGTTGGAGACTAGCAGCTTCATTCTTACAATCCCACTACAGGAACCTTTTTTTCCAAAGTTTTCCAGCAGATATCCCAAATCTCATTGGTCTGGTTTTGAACACGTATCCCTCTCTGAACCAATCACTGAGGCCGGGCAGTTAGAATATGTTGATTGGCCATTGTTAGGTCACATGTCTATAGGAGAAGTGTGAGCCCATGAATTTACTGGTAAATGTTTAACAAACAGCTCTGGCATGGGGGAAAGGAGAGGCCCATTTGTAGTGATTGCCAAGTTTGGTGGTGTAAATACTCCCACCATGGCTGATTTTAAGTTACCAGCATGATGCCATTGAACATGGAGTTGGGAAGAAAAGTCACAATTAGAAGTGGACTCCAGCACACCATTTCAGTAGCCCATCCAAGCCAGAGGACCAAGAGTAGGGGCAGGGAGCCCCAGAGGGAAATCAGGAAATGGAAACAATAGATAAAACAACACATTTGCAATCTGATTCCTTTATTTTTCTTTCCCCACAAATGGCCAACATTTAAGAGACTGGTACTTTGCCTATTATTTTGCTTTTTATAACAACAATCAAAATTAAAAGGAAGTTTGGAGACAGTAGATGTTCATCATGAAAAAATCTTGAAATAAAGCATTTGCTCAGCATCTTTTCATGCTAAATCAGTTCTTCCTCAACATGAAAATTTACCAGTCTGTCTGACCTTGTTCCCTTCCCCAAACTGAGTGTAGATTGATAGCTGGCTTTAACAATCACATTTCAAGTAATAGCTAACCTTTTTGAGAGCTTGCTCTGTGCCAAATTCTCTGCCTGAATTATCTCATTTAGTCCTCACATCAATCTTAATAAGTAGTTGCAATCAGTGCCCCTATTTTACCAATGTGGAAACTGAGTCACAGAGAGGCAAGGTAACTTGTTTAAGGTCACACAGCTGGTCAGTGGTAATTCCAGGAATGATCTTAAGGCTGTCAGTCCTTCCAGTCTATAGTCTTAACTTCTGCCTTCTACTGCCTTCTCCCGGCTGGAGTAGGGTGTTTCCCAATCCCAAAGAGCTCTTTGGCAAATATTTTGCAAAACTGAGGAGCCCTTCACAGTGTGTCTGTGATGCCAAGTCCCATGTTTGAATATAGGTTTTCATTAAAGAGAGAAAGACAAGCCTTTTGAAAGAGCCGCTCCTCCTGGGAGGACAAATCTCATTCAGGACACGTGTACAGGTCGTGGCTCAGGCTCCATCTGCTCACAGCAGGGATCTCTGGCTTGTGGTCGGTAAAAGTGTGAGGTATTCTAGCCTCTGCATGGCGGGCGGGGAGTGCTAAAACACAACCTTAGCTCCTCTGGGTCAGTCCTCCCAGGATTTTAGTTGCTAGTAACACACAATTCCAGGTAAGACTCAGGGCTCCCTTAGAACCTCCTGGACTATTTATTTGGCTACCACTCATGGAACAATCTGAGGAGTGTGGAAATGAAAGGGCCATGGAGGTGGGTTGGGCAGGGCCGATCTGATGACTAATGTGTGTCCTTGAAGACCTTGGCAGGGCTGGGTGTCTCCCTCAGGCTGGAAATGATGATATGTGGGTCTGGGAGTTTGGATTTTATGACCTGAACCTTTAGCCTTTCTGGGGCCTGGGAGAGAGGCGAAGAAAGAGGAGAAGTTGCCAGAGGCAGTTAACGTTTGGCCTTGGTTTGATTTGTTCCAGTTGTTTTGCAGCTGCACCTCAGTCTGTTGTCATTGATCGTGGAGGGTCCCTGGACACCCGACTCCCAAGCTGGAGTCAGGGCTATGGGCAGGAGAGAGCCAGAAATAAAACAAGGATGAGGACCCTGTCTTCAGAAGACAGGAAGGAGGGCATAAAGAAAACTACAGAGATGCAGAGAACAGAGACCTGTACATACTCATGACATCTGCTCAGGGAAGCCCTGCTACATAGAGCCTTTGGGGTTCAGTGGAGGGAGAGAGGGAAGGCTTATTGGAGGAAGGGGTCTTCCTATGACTACTCAAAGGGCAGACATAGGCACTTTGAGAAGAAGGGAAAAGGCACTGGAGCTGGAGGAATGGCTTGTGGGGAGGAGACGTGGAAGGTTCTGGGCCTGAAGAAGAGGAATCAGGAGCAGAGGACAGAATTGAAGACAGGGAGATGGGGAGGGGATGGGTCAGAAGCCACTGAAGCTGAAGATAAGATGGCTCCAAACCTGGGGAAGATCATGATGAAGATTCATACAAATATAAATGAAAACAGAATCCCTGTTTTCCCAGAACTTTCAAATGAGTCTCTGAAGGTTTTTTCGTTTGTTTGTTTGTGTTTTCTTTTTTTTTCTTTTCTTTCTTTTTTTTTAATTAAAAAAAATTTTTTTAGTAGAATCCATGTTATTGGGTAATTTAGGAAATTAAAGAAATTAAAAAAAAAAAAAAGAAAAAACCCTTGGAGGGAGGCACCATCCAGGCCTCTGCTGGATAGTAAGGGTCTAAGTTGCACACCTACAGGCTTTTCCTCCATCCAGAAAATGTTTCTCTTCTTTCGTAACAACAAGCCTACAGCTGGGGGAAAGGGGCAATTTAAAAAAAAAAACACTCAGAGAGATAAATCTTGTAATACAAACTGCTGAACAGCTGGCCCTTTAAAGCATAGAACCATTTAGCCATTAATCCATCCCTTTAAAATGCAGAATCATCCCAACCCACCACACACACACACACACACGTACATGCATACACAAAAACGCTGGCACAAAGAGTAGTTCAATTTCATCTGGTTCAGTTACAGCCACTGCTACTGTACTTCTTATATTCACAAATACAGCCCTGGCTCCAGGTTTAAATAGTTAACACCAGCAATGGGAAGCAGGGGAGGGGAAGGAAAGAGAAGCAACAAATTCTACCTGATTTTTCACCAAATTCCTCCCCAGGTGCTGCCTCTGAGCCTGGATCTTGAGGCAGCAGAACCTGGTGCAGCAGTACCTGGTGCTCCTCCCAGATCCTCCTGCCTTCCCTAGACTTCTCGCTCTCCTGGGGACAGTCTGCAAAAGCAGCTGCTCCACAAGGTCCCGCAACCCACTTTAAAGGGCAGACACTCACCAGATCAGCCTCCCAGGCCCAACTCTGCTGTTTCTTCACCATTTTATTCACAATGGTCACCTTGGGTGATCTACATCACATGTCATCCTCCATCCTGATTGTACCTGGTTACTGTAGGATTTTGATGAGGCCATTCTACCTGTCCCTCCCTTCTTGCCATCTGAGTAGCCTTGTTGTATTGCAGTTTGTGACCTTCCTGAGAGGCAAAGAAATAAAATTAAGCCCCATCACACACACACACACACACACACACACACAAAACTGTGACTGACAGATTTGAAGGAGTAGGGTGGGTGGGTGTGTGTGTGTGTGTGAAAGAGAGAGAGTGAAAGAGAAAGACAGAGGGAAGAGAAGGGAAGGAAGGAAGGAAGGAAGGAAGCAAGGAAGGAGAGGAAGGAAGGAAGGAAGGAAGGAAGGAAGCGGGAATCAAATGAGTAACTGGGGTGGGATGAATTGGTTAGCTGTCAGGTATAAGAAAATTAAGGCCATTAGCTATTTTCGATTTTTTTTTCTGTCACGTCAACAAGATTAGCAAGCCAAATGCTCAAGGAGCACGTTTGGGGGAGCTTTGAGTGTTCCACGAAACCTGCAACCTCTGCCTAGGGAGATTGCCTGGAATTCTCTCCCGCCTGCCCTTTCAGTGGGTAATAATAACGGGAGAATTAGTGAGCAGACAGATGCTGCGCGCACTGGTGCACAGCACTCAGCGTTGTATAATAATGAATATGTTTTCAACGGCTGATTCAATGGCTGTTTCTTAAAATAATAAAGTTAATTTTGCAGGGCCCTCCTTTATTTTTTTAAACCTGAGCGTCACAAAAGATGGAAGCTGAAATCATCTCTGATTCTTTTACTAACAATGGTTTCAGTATAACACGCGGAAAAACAAACAAAAAATTGTGTTCTGCAGGGAGCCAGAAATACGCAAAACCTGGTATGTTCTCCCAGCATCTGGTTGTCCAGTGATTATTACTTTATTTTCATCTTAGTTTGCAGTCAGACAGGATCCTTGAACAGTGGGACATTATTATCATTATTTACTTAAAATTTGAGTAGGGTTTTACAGTTTTTATGGCATGGTCACCACAAGATGCTATCTCCATAATAGTCGTAGTAGCTATAATGGTACATTGAGTAGCTACTATGTGGCAGTCAGTACACTAGGTGTTTTTCATATATTATTTTAAATCCTCATATAAACACTGCAAGGTCTTAGGTTGAACTACATGGAATTGCTGTTTCTGCAGATCAGAAACTCAAATATAGGCAATTTCATTGGTTTGAGCTAATGTTATTTCTCCATTTTATAATGAAACAGTCTCAGAGATGTTAAGTAACTGACACATGTCACTCAGCAAGTAAGGGCAAAGCTGAAGTTTCATCCCAGGCCTGCAGAGAGTAAGGGCTCTGCTCTACTCCAACCTTGGTGCCGTTTGGTTCAATGGGCATTATTATTATCTCCAATTACATCCAGGGACATCAAGGCTTAGAAAAATAAAATGACTTGCTCCAGGCTATACACTCAGGAAGAGGCAAGACAAGACTCAAACCCCACATCTTAGGGGAAGCCCATTAATCTTTCCCATTTTGTAATGCAAACCCGAGGATAGGATAAGCTCCAAGCACAATTGCAGTGACAGATCATCTGGCGCCTTTCTGTCTGGCAATCAGCAACCTGTGTTGCACCTAGTTCTCATATCCCCACAACATACCCCATACTCCCATCCCATCCCTTGCTCAGGGGATTATCCTGAGTTCCTCTCCCACATTTTATTCATAACTTGTTCATTCATGTCGTGAGTCCACTCCCTCCTGAACCCCTGGACCTTTGCCACCCTGGAGTGGTGGCATTTTAATAGAGGAAGTTTGGGGCACTGTCTTAGTTTGAGTTCCCTGAGAAGCAGATCTTCTAACAAAGATGATATGAGTGTAAGTAGTTCATTTGAAAGTGGATTCCAGGGCGCATTGACAGAGGGATGGAGACAGGGAAAGAAAGAACACCCACATAAGGTGTGTTATCAAGCAAGTGACAACTGTGGGTGACGAAATCTCAGTCCTGCTGGGGACTTCTGGGTGGCAGTATGGAACATGTCCCAGAGGTATCCCACCTAAGGGACGAAGAAACTGAGGTACTCATCTGTCAACCCCATTGATCGAAGACTGCTTCCCAGGATATAAAGTCTCTGGCACTGCCAGCTCATCTTGTTTGAGGCCTAAACATGCTCCTGTGGCCAGAATAAAAGCCCTCAGGCAGAGCTTAGCAGATGTTCAATGTAAGTGCCTGAAGGATACGGGAGTGAGTGCCAAGGGAAGGAAGGAAGGATAGCAATAGTATCTGCTGCAGGCAGCCGAACATCATCTGAACTTACAAGAATCAGTCTGTAACTATTAAACTCAAGGACACCTCTAAGCTCAGGGGCAGGCAGTTGGGTTGGGACATCTTGAGGCATGAGCTCCACTACAGTTTACCTGGTACTACTAAGGTGAGCCCTAACCAAAGTAGGGTTTTCAGAATTTCTCTCTCCCTTTCTCCAGAGCCCCTCATTCACAAATGTGAGAATTCTCTGCAATTTATCTTCTTCCTGTTCTGTGAGTCAACTCTAAAAGCCATGATTTTTCAGCCACATGGCACCCCTTGAGGTCACCTTCACCCTAGCAAAATTGGTGATTCCTTGAGGAGGCTGGGAGAAGACACCTTGCAAGTTTCACAACTTGATTGGTGGTGGAATTTTTTTCTCCCTCTTCCCATCTTTAATGTGGCTCTAATTCTGACTTCATTGCAGAGCCGTGAAATCAAATTAGGAAATGGGAGGAGATGAGCAACCCCTTCAAGCACAATCAACTTCTGATGGCTTCCCTAAAGCTCTAATGAATCTGCATAGACTTCCAGTAATAGAAGGCTGTTTCTTCACAGCACTTTGTTTTTCTCCATTTCTAAAGAGAAAACGAGCCAGAGTATAGGTATGCAGGTAGTCAATGCAACAAGGTTGGTAGAAAGCCTTGGCTTTTTACAGCTGAGTGGGAAAGCCTTGGAGGAGGGCAAGGAGGCTAATTAAAAGAAAGAGAAAACATGAGCGGCATCAACAACATCTAACCCTCATGATGGGTCTGTTTTGTATAAGCCAACATGCTAGATATTGTGTGGGAACAAAGAGATAGAAAATACAATTCCTGACCTTGAATGGCTAGCAAGCTGTTTGCTCAGAGCCTTACTACTCAAAGTGTGAAAGAGCAGCATCATCGTCACCGGAGAGCTTGTTAGAAATGCACAGTCTCCAACCCCCTATCCAAGACTTACTGAATCAGAATCTGAATTTTAACAAGATCCTCAGGAAATTCCTATGTGCAGTAATGTTTGAGATGCACTGATCCAAAGGATTCCAGGTCTGATCATATCACATACACGCTCAGAACTACATCCTGATCTCATCCTAACTTCCCATCCTCAGTTTTCATCATTCCCCACCATACCTTGGAATCCTATGCTCTAGTCTTATGATTGCATCATGTCCTTCCATCCATCCTCACACTGTATCCTCCAGCAGCAATGTCCTAACCACCCTCTATGCCTATCAAAAATTCTCATGGTCTTCCTGCCTAGATAGCTTCTTTGTGAAGCCTGACCGAATCCCCCAGTAGAAATGTGTTACTACTATTCATTAGCCGCTGACTGACTTGATTATGTTTAGATGATCACATCTAGCATAATGGTTAAAAAGATGAAATTAGACCCTGATCATCCCCACTTTGAACCCCAGTTCCACCAGTTTTAATCTGTGTGTGGTAGATTAGATCACTATTTTCAGTTTTTCACTCTCTTTCTCTACTCAAATTATACCTACAGCCTTCTCTATGTGACTTTGCAGTTTTTCCTACTTGATTAGGTGTAAAATATTTCCCTGCCCATTGATGTTGGTCTTGGTTATGTGACTTGAATTGGTTAATAGACTATGGGTGATAGTGATAATGTGTGAGTTCTGAGCCTAGGCCTTAAAAGGCCTTAAATGGCATTATATGTCCCTTGGTGCTTCTACTATAAGTATGATCAGGACATGCCCCACACTAGCTACTGGGTTGAAGGAAGATGAGATATACATGAAACCGATTTGAACTCAACCTGCAACTAAGCCAAGGTGACACACATCTTGAAGCAGAATTGCCCCATTAGAACCACAGACCCATGCTAAATAAAAAACAAGATGACTTATGGTATGTCACTGAGCTTTGTGGTGGTCAGTTGCAAAACATTATTTGTGGGACTATATAGCTGATACACTATGCCTCTCTGAGCTGCAATTTTCCCATCTGTATCATGGGCATGTAAATATATACCTCATGTTGTTGTTGGGATGATTAAAATGTGTTAATGCATGTTAACTGAGTTCATAGTAGTGCTTGATAAATAAGAGGTAGATTATTTTATATTATTATTATTATTATTGTCTTCCCACTAGACTGAAGACATTTTATGGGTAAAGTCTTTGTCTTAGCTATATTTTTATCCTCTCCAATACCCATTGGGCTCCTGGAAGGCACTCATTCAATAAACAGAACCAAACACTAATATAGAAAGTTATTCTTTTGCTTCAGCAGTTCTGACGTGTAAATCCTTACTTAGCCTATAGTGGTGAGCCCAAACTTATCACAACACAGATGAAAGCTCCAAGATTGAGGGCCTTTTGTTTAAAACAATGGTTATAGTAGGCCTTGGGGGTATTTTGTTGAGTTTTGTGTGTACTTTAAAAATCTGAGAGTATTTTGATTTGTTTCTCAATAAGAAATGCCACACTTAGAATTTCATGGAAAGGAAGCATTTTATCTTCAAAGGAAGTTGTGAGGAATATGGAAACACCTGACCCCTCTGCCTTCCAACTTCAAGTGCAAGCCCTAAGTGAATTCTTCATCTGGTCTGAAGTTTAACCTCTGAAAAGCTGACTATGGGGGCGGGAGGGAGTGATGACTGGGGCAGGACCTGGTGGCATCTGTCTCTTTAAGAAACAGAAATGAAACCTAATTAGCATAGACTGGCTGCAATTAACATATAAGTCCCAGTTCTGGGAGTTGGAGGAAGGGAAAAGGATAGAGCTAAAACTTAATGGGGTTTTGTTAGACAAAATTAGCTTCCACAGAACAGCCATAAAAATATCTAAATTATGAGAGCCTCTTGCCATTTGCCATTAACACGAGGGGACATGCTAATATTTAGTGGCGCCATGTCCTGGAAATTAACTGCAGTGAAAGAAGCCCCAGAGGCATCCCTGTGAGCAATAAGGGCTTGTCCACTGTCTCTACTGTTACCAAACTGCTTGAGTAAATGCTTTGCAGAAACTTTGAACCTACAAATCACACATGTCTCAGCCAGTCTTTTGGCAGTGGTTCCAGAACTGTAGGATGCTACCTCCATGAGTGATATATGGAAAGCTGAAGTCTCTTTGTACAGTCTCTGAATTTGGGGACTATTTTCCTCAGAAGATGATTCCTAAGGCTGCTTTGTGGACATGTGAAGGTACCTCCAATTGTTTCTCCAGCCTTACACCCTCCAAGAAAATTAGCCCATTTGCTTTTTGTATAGTACCAAACCAACCGGTATGAGTTTTCTTGTAAACTCCTCCCATGGTTTTACTTCTTGACTCTCCTAGGGGGAAAATATTAAACCATCATCTTCTATTTTCTGCTCCTGAAAGTCACCGATGATCACCCAAACATGTGCAGGATGTTTTTTATAGTCCTCCATCTCCCTGACCCCCATTTCATTAGACATAGTTGACCAGGCCCTCCTGCTTTGGTTTCCATATCACTTTTCTCTGAGGCTCTTTCTCTCTGCCCTTTCTCTTTTAGTAGATTACCTTTCTTCTTTCACATTTACAGGCATTGCTCACAGCTCCTAGTCTCTGCCTTAGGGTCTTCTCTTGCTATTCCCTTTGAAAACAATCACTCATTATTTGCTGGTGTCTACCCTCACTTCTAGTAGATATCGCTCATATCTGAACCTTTACTCTAACCATTAGTCCTTTGTTTCAAACTTCCAGCAGGACAACTACATTTAGAGTTCTTACTTTCACTTCCAGTTCAGCCCGTTCTTCCCCCTGTTCATTATCCTTGCCTATTTTATGGAAGTGTTTGTTATTTCCTCCCTACTTTTCATCTGCTCTTTACAATTCTGGTGAGTTCACCCTATAAGCTTATCATTCTCATCCTCCCCAACAGCCGATTGGATCAGGGTTCATGAACACCTAATCTAGGCGCTCATCCACTGTGGGGCTGCTAGCCTATCAGATTCCCTCTCTCTCAAGAAGTTGAGCTGAATGGAGAACCAAAGGATACTGGAATGGCAGGGTGAAGATCCATAAAATTTTCTGCTGAGATTTCCAAGCTTAGTCTCTTTCTTGCCCTTTCTATGGCTTGGGTTGCCAGTTTTCCCTTGAACTCTGATTCTTCCAGTAAATCACTCTTTAAGTGAGTTTTACAATTTTATTTTATTTTTTTTTGCATCCATGAAGTTTCTGACTGAATCATACTGGACTTGCCTGCCCTTCCTGACTTTTCTTTTGATATCTTTGGCACCATTGTTTGCCCAGGCTCCAGAAAGATACACTTTGAGGCATTTTTGAGACCATTCTTTCCTACTGTATGGCTTATCTGTCTTAATGTCTTACTATGTTTTTCCTCTGAAATGTCCCTGACATTTTGGATCCTCCCTTATCCAAGACCTGAGCCAGGCTGGGCTACTCCGCTCTAAGCTTAACTCCTCCAATCTATCATTTATTTATCCTTAAAATATTGCTCTTATCATACTATTGCTGTGTCAAAGAGCATCAGAGGTTCTTTATGGTCTTTTGCTCCTCCTGATATTTAGGTCCTCTGCTTATCTTGACCACCCAATATATTTAAGTCCCTTTCAGATAAATTTATTCTACATACACACTTAGCTATTCTCCAATGTATCAGTTAACTTTAGTTGCATAACAAACCATCCCGAAATTTAGTGGTTTAAAGCAGTACCCATTTTATTTAGCCCTCAATTCTGTAGGTTAGCTAATTTGAATTGGCTTGGCTGGGCTTTGCTTGGCTTGTTCCTGCATCTGCACTTGGCTGGTGGATTGACTAGGAGCTGGATGGTCAAGAATGATCTACCTTATATGTTTAGTGGTTGGCAGGCTGTTGGCTAGGGTGTCTCAGTTCTCTTCCATGTAGCCTCTCAAATAGATTAGTGCAGGCTCATTTAGGTGGTGGTATCATGGTTCCAAGTACAGCAAGAAAACAAGCCCCAATGTATAAGTCTTTTTCAAACCTCTGCCTGTGTCTTATTGTTAATGCCCCATTGGCTAAAGCAAATCACATAGACAACCCAGATTCAAGGGGTAGGGAAATAGATCCCGTCTCTTGATGGGAGGATCTGCAATGTCACCTCACAAGGAAGTGGATACAGAATAGGGAACAATTTGTAAGCATTTTTATAATCTACCACACTGAGCATGAACTGTGAGTTAGACTCAATAGCATACTCTTCTTGTTCATTCTGTCATGGGAATATCCTCCCACCTTGCTCTTTTCCCTTAAATCAGATTCTTCTCACCAAATGTTAGGTTAACTTGCCTCCTGTTTTAACTGTGCTTTAAGAAACCCCAAACGACCAGTTCTCTGCCATTTCAGCTCTCTGCGTCCTCACTTACTTTTTGCCATCTTCTGATCATTTCTTAAACTCATCATTTTGTCTTCTGAATTGAAATACAAACGTTCCAAGGAATACTTTTCTTATCTTTAGTCATGAAATGTACATTTACACTTTTAATATATATTTACTTTCATGTCTAATGCAGTGTTCAGCATCTGGGAGGTGCCAAATAATACTTGTTGGTTATTTAATATCTAAGAATATCTCAGAATTCTCCTAAAAGCCATTTTTCTCTTAAATTAATTTAAGTTAAAAAATAAATATATGCCTTCAGCAGTCATAAGAAGGTGGTTAGGAAAGCTCAGATAGTTTAATCAGTTCAGCTTTCTACTGAAAGGTGAGAATCACAGCTCCAACTGGAATGGTCCTCCTTACATCGGGCTCAGTAAAACCTTGTGTGCCTCCTGGGAGAGTTTTCTTTAGCCCTCTGGCCACATGCCTACACTTAAAAGCCCTTAGCTCTCATTCCGTAGGCTTAACACCATACTGCATGGTTGGAAATCAGTATCTTTCTCAGTCATAACGTATCCTTTCAGAAAATTCCATGAAAGATGCCAGTTTTCTAGGACTCAACAATGAGAACTTTTAGGGCTACAAGGAGTGGTGTGGGATGGGAAATACTCATTTCCTACTGGCTGTAACTTTCTCTGGCTCTCCACTCAGGCAGTTAGGGCTTCCTGCTCTATGTTGTCAAGGATGTCCACAGACAGGTGTTGGCATAGAACCTGCCTTACAAAGGTCTCCGCCCCAGCCACACCTTATGTTGCCTGGATTCTCCTTGCCTTCCTGGACTTGGTTTTCCAAGATCTAGTTTGGCCAGTGTGTTGATACTGGAGCATGTTCATCTCTTGGGATGCATGCCAGGCCTACTCTTGGAAATACATTCTGAAACTTGATAGGTATCCTCTTCTCTCATTTCCCTTTCAGAGAATTTGAAGAGGAAACCAGGAAGCCCTGGTCATATTTAGCCACTGATTTTGTTTTCAAATGCTCTCAAAAACAAGACAAACCAACCAAACCGACAAATAAGTCACCAAACACCAAAATAAGGCTTAACTTCTGGACCACATCACCTTGGTTATGGATCAAGCTCAGAGATGCTCTGCTGCTTGTAATCCTCATACTGGATTTTTATATTAAAGGCTTTTTCTGTTGATATAAGAAATTATATGCTTCTGGAAAGATGGAGAAAGGTGGAGGAGGAATGTGCATGTGTATATTTGTGTGTGTGTGTGTGTGTGTGTGTGTGTAAAGAAGAATAGCTGATTTCCCAGTTTAAGAAACTTCTTGGCTGTGGGACAAGATTTGCATGTCCTTCTGCGTCGCAGAGACGTGGGATGTTTGCAGCACGTCGTTGGGGTGCCTGCGTCTCAAATCACTGGCTCTGTGCAGCCTTGATGAGGCGCCCGATTTACATATTCTCAATTTAATCTAAAGTAGGTACTAATTGATTACTGCTGAATGTCTGCACGCTCTGATTATCTGTTTGGATCCTGAGAGGGGTGGAGGAATAGCAAAGGATCTTTCTTCTATGACTATGACTTTGTTTTTTCTGATCCAAGGAACATTTATTTGCTAGGCCCGGGAGACCCAACAAACCACCCTCCAGTCTCTACCCACCTTCACTCCCAATTGCTGAAAATAAATATCATCAGCTCCAGCACTGGTTCATTTTATGTTGTAGGATAAACTACTCTCTGTTACATTTTTCAGTATTTATCGAACAAATATTTTGGAAATATTTCCCAAGTATATTAATCTGACCTAAAAGCAGAATTCCTTAGGGCTTGAGAACATGGGCTCTGGAGCCGAATTGCTGAGTCTAACCCATGCTCTGCCACTTACTAGCTATGTGGCTTTAGACAAGTTGCTTAGCCTTTCTGTGCCTCAGTTTAGCCATCTGCAAAACGATATTAATAGCAGTCTTAAGAAGGAAAGGGAAGCTAAAGGTGGTGGGTCAGTGAACATTCATTAGATATCTTCTCTATGTTGGGCTCTATGTTGGTACCAGTGACACAAATACAAAAGCCTCTTTTCTAAAGGAGTTCACTGAGTGGCACCACTCCAATCGCTGTAGTACAGCACACTGCCTCTGCTATCACTCCTCAGGCATTTATTTTAGGTTTCATCCCCACAGCTGAATTGCAGGTCTGATTTATTTTCTTTCTATTGATGTGTAACACACACGCAGGAAAAGTGCACAAGTTGTAAGTGCACAGCTCCATGAGTCATCAGACTGTGAACACACCGTGTAAGCAGCACCCAGATCAAGACACAGGACATGACGGGCCCCCAGAGGCCCCTCTCCCACTTTGTGTTCCCTCCCAGTCATTACCTTTCCCCACCAGTGAGCCACTTTCCTGACTTAGAGACTGCTCTGCACAGAGTCCCACCCTCAGGTTTCTCAGCTGGGTGCTGGTCCCCAGCTGAGAGAAGCTCTGGGAGCCAAGCTGAGAGATGTGATGAGATCAGGCATGATGGGAAGTGCCTGGACCATTATGATACTGGTCTAGCACTTGGCGCCATGTCTGTGTGGCTCCATTTAAGCCCGCTTTGACTTTTTCAAAGGAAAAACCATTCTTGTCTGCTCTGTAACAGAGCCAGGACCAGGCAGAGCAAACGCAGCCTTCCTGTTTGTCTGAACAGGCCCCCATTCAGAAATTTGTGTCCAGCCTGTCCAGTGCAGGGCCTGGAACTTCGTCACTTGATCGGCCTGGCTCCTACAACCTTTTATGAAGATGGGCATATTAGCAGAAGAAGGCCCTCTTATACCTTGAAGTGGTGAGCATTAGCCAGGAAATAGCTTAGCAGGGATGAGTATAGTTAATGCTCTCTGTGTTTTTCTCTCTCATGTGGAGAATTCAGGATCTTGGGAGAATGGGAAACAGATGGGTAGGTTTTGCTAGGACCATCCAGGACATTGCAGTGGGGAATTTTGCTCAGTCATGGAGGGAGATCTTCTGAGGGAACTGAGAGAGAATAGCAAAGTAATTGTTCCAGTTATCTATTGCTGCATAGCAAATCTCTCCAAAGTTAGTGACGTAAAACAACACTCATGTTACATGTTCATGGAGACCATGGGTCAGGAATTCAGATGGGGTATAGTAGGGGTGGCTTGTTTCAACTCCATGATGCCTGGCGTCTCACCTGAGAAGACTTGGGCAGAAGAAGACTGGGATCCTCTGTAAGCTTCTTCACTGTGTGGTTGGCACCTGGGTTAGGATGATATGAAGGCTTACCTCAGCTGAGACTGTCAACAGGCAACCCACACGCAGCCTCTCCATGTGGCCTGGGCTTTTCATACCACAGAGGCTGGATTTGGATTTTGGAAAGGAACATCACAAAAGAGAAAGTTTTAAGAGCAAGTGTCCCAAGAGACCCAGGCAGAAGTTGCATGACCCTTTCTGAACTAGCTCAGAAGTCACGTGGTATAATTTTCACCACATTCTATTGGTTACAAGTGAATCACTAAAGACAGCCCACATTCCAGCAGAGAAGAAGACTCATCTTCTGATGAAGGAGTGGCACGGGATGGGAGCTTTCGTTGCAGTCATCTTTGGAAAATACAGTCTGCCACAGTAGCTGACAGCCAGGATTCTGCAGTAAGGCACACCTGGTTTCATTTCCTGGATCTGACACTTATTAGCTGTGTAACCTAGGGTAAGTTTCTTAACCACTCTGTGTCTCACTTTCCACATAAGAAAATTGAAATAATAGTAATTCTGACCACTTAGCACTACTGTGAGAATTCAGTGATATGAGCCATGTATAGTGTTAGTAGAACGCTTGGCACATCATAAGTGCTCGTAAATGTCAACTTGAACAGAGACTCAAGGAAGTGATTGCTCAAGACCAGCCTTACCTATGACACATTTCCTTAGACCTGCTGTATGTGAAGAAGTGGGCCACAAAATTCCCGCACCAGATTGCATAACAGCCCAGGATCCACTAGCAGTTAACAGGGACTGTGGAGACTAAGCACTAGGGTGCAGCTATTTACAGTTTACAAAGCAC
This sequence comes from Papio anubis, assembly GCF_008728515.1. Taxonomy (NCBI): domain Eukaryota; kingdom Metazoa; phylum Chordata; class Mammalia; order Primates; family Cercopithecidae; genus Papio; species Papio anubis. The sequence continues at coordinate 106,314,942 of NC_044996.1, read as the reverse complement.
TTCATACTCATCCTTTGTTTAATCCTCCAAAAAAGTCCATGGGCCACACAGGACTCTTCCATTTTACGGATGAGGTTTATCAAGGTGTGACCTACCCAAGGTTGCAAAACTGATACGTTATAGAGCAAGGTTATGACCCCAGAGTTCCACTCTAAAGTCCCTTGCTCTTATCTTCTCTAATGATCTCAAGAACATTTTAAAGTTATCAAAGGAAAAATACAGTTTAATTAAAATTTAATAAATTTAAAAAGTGTCCTCTAACCCTAATAGAAGTGGGAAAAAAAGAAGGAGGTCAGATTTCCAAAAATCATGGAATGTCATAGCCAGGGCCAGGAGTCAACTGCTGAGCATAAGAGGGGACCTCACGTTGTTACTTTCCTCCAAAGACCTCAGAGGCATTCTTTTAAAATACCCAAGAATACTTTTCAAATTTCATAGCTAATCATTGAGCCAAACAGCACCCTTTACTTTGAGAACTCCAAATTCTCTAGTCACTCCTCACTTCTTAAAACCGAGAAACTAGCGATGCCCTCTTCCTTCTGTCTTCCTTCAGATTTCAGTCCAACCATATCAACATCAAAATGCACAAATGCTGGGAAAGCATTGTAAATCCTGCCTTTCTGGTGTTTTCCATTTATGTGACAGGAGGAAGGATGCCACTTTCATCCATTTTTGGAAACAAACCAAAACACCCATAAATATTCAAGCTTATAATATTGACTTAAAGCTCAGTTAGAGCCCAGGCTGCAGTCAGCTCTTGATTATCCATGTGTAACTTATCCACAGCTAATTTTAAAACTCAAAATTACTTTCTTATAACTTGCGGTGCACCCTTGGCCCCCTGTGCAGGTGTCAGCTCAGAACACAGTGAGAGGAAATGGAAGTGTGCCGAGTCAAGGGTCTGACCACCCGGATTCTGCTTTTGACACACTCCTGATTAGCTGGGTGACCTTGAACACATGTTTTTACCTGCTGGGACCTCCTAGGTTTTTCAGCTGTAAAATGAAGAAGCTTGGCCTTATGCTTTTTAAGATCTCTTCCTGCTCTAAAATTCCATGAGGTAGCAAAGTAGTCAAGAGAAATGGGAAGATAAGTCTACTGCAAAGATCCCGCATTGAAATCAGTAGTCCAAACCACCCATTTCCCCAGTGAGATATTGTGTGGCCTCAGAACTGCTGAGCAGCCGATCTAAGCCTAGCACCCAAGACTTCAATAGTTATTTCATGAATTCCAAGGCCAAACACACAAGATTTTTTATTTTCCAAATTATGATTCTTTTCAATGAGCACAGATAGTCAGCTATGTCTGAACGTGGAAAAGGCTCTTTCTGTGTTTTTCAGAATGTTGAGTCGCCTTTCTGATGAAGCCAAGGTGAGGATTCAGAGCTGTGTATCTGTAGGAGCCAGGGCCACTGCCCACTCTCCTACCTCTAAAAAGATCCAGTGCAGGAATCAGCCACAAAGCTGTTGGGTCTTCTTCCCTTCCTCTCTTCTTCCTCCCAACCCTGGCCATTTTCATCAAGCTAGAAAAAGTCCTCTTTGTCTTACAAAGAAGTATCTTTGATGTCTTCTTACTCCTGCCTTAAGTTCGAGCTCCCATACCTAAGCTTTTTTTATAGAAGGAAGGCAGAGCCATGGAGTGATTGTGGGAAGGGACTTTAAAGTAGGATGAGAAGTGTGTGTGGTGGGATCCCAGCACCATCCCCTTTCATCTAACGCATCTCAAGTGTAAGCTCTGTGCTTGGCACCAGGGTGAAAAGGGGCATACATCATCCAGATCATTAAGAAGTCTTGGGTTTGGGGAAGAGAAGGGAGAGACATGTGAACATGAGTTTCATAAAGTATCATAGATGCTATGAAAGAAAGACATGTAGGACCAGAGGGTAGGGTGGGGGACACAGAGGAGAAAGCACACTCGGCTTCATCCAGGGCCAGAATTATCAAGAAATGCTGCTTGGAGGAGGTGGTGCTTGATTTTTGAGCTAAAGTACATTAGGTCATGAGAAGCAATATTTTAAATGATTTTTCACTTCTCACAAGTGTTGACGTTGTGATCAAAGATTAAGTAGCATTGAAGGACTGGCTTCCCAATCCAAAGACTCCTTATATCATTATTTCTGTGGGTCAAGATGTTCTTGGTTCTAAACGATGTGTAGACAATCACTAGAACACAGAGTGTTCTTTAATTTTTTACTGCCTGTGTTGCAAAGAGAAACCCTCCCCTACCTGAACAATACATGGTATGAAACTGCAAAAGCTCGATGTAGTTGACCTTGGATACTTTCAGGTCTGAACAAGTGTTCCCCTGTTTGGGACCCATGCTTGCTTTCAGCTAAGTGCAGTTTGTCTGGGATAAACTACAGATAAAAGAACACAGTTGGTGGAAATTTATCACCCAGGAGAAATGTGACAAGGGAGGCTCCCCCTAGCCTATTTGTGGATTTGTTTATACTCCCTCTGGTGGCTGATTCAGACCTGCATGTTCTGTCCCTTTGGCCTGAGAAGCAACCACACCCTACCTGATTCCAGAAGCCCAGAGTACTGGGATCGTGGCCATGTCCGCGTGAGCACAGGTATGACGGTTCAGCATCTGTTTGGGCTTCGGTTTTAACTACCTATTGGCTTTGATGTTTGAAAACTCTTGATTTAAATTAATATATCTTATTCTTTTTGTGCCTAGCACACAGTTCGTGCTATATAGCCCTGTGAAACTTCATAGGATCATAGACTTCAGGCTCCTGTTATGGTTAGGCTCTTTTAGGTTTCAAGAAGCAACAATTGAGTAAGCTTACAAGAGTACCTCAGTGGGATAAGGATACTTGTGCCTAGGAACCTCTGTATAGCTAGGCCTTGGGAAATGCAAAATTGACAAAAGGTTCAAAGCTAGTGAGTACATAACCCTTAAGGGCAGGAATTTTTGGGCTCAACAAACTCCCATGTCAGTTCCATTCCCTTCCTCTGCAGACTTTCTCGTCACCTACTAATTCCTACCTTCCAATTTCTGCTTGCTCATACTTCCTGCTCATCACATTGACTTGCATAGGGCCCATCTTGTCGTATGTGACTTCTCTCCACCCAATGGCTTTTCAGCTTTAGCTCCCTTCGCAAATAGATCCCTTCTCTTGGCGTTTCCTGAGTTCATATTTAATAAAGGGGGGAAGATAATCAGCTGAATTTGCCTCTTAAAGCCAGGCCATGTCAGATCATGTACTGGCTGCCTTGGGTCAGGGTCCTACTCCTGGCCGTGAATGGGCTTGTCTATGAATGGACCAGAGGCAGGACAACCAGCATAATTGGAGTATATAGTACACACCTGAAAAAAACTTTGAACTCCTTCAGGTCACCATATGGGGAAACACTTACAATGGTATACACCTGAGAGCTGATGCAGCATACCTAAGATTATACACATAACCAGGTAGTGGTGATGGTAGGGTGAGACCCCTGATTTTCCACACGCTGCTGAGGTCACCTTTACACTAAACTGCATCATCTGTTATGTTGTCATGTGGAAGGAGTGTTTTCGTGAATAGGCATCTTTTTACTCACCTATTGTGCTTGCAACTTGGGGACAAATGATCTCTTTTCTGCTTCCCTCTCTCTTCCTATTCCCTATTCAGGCATCTTTTTTTTTTCCTATTAGAATTTATTCTTATTAGAAGCCATGGCTGGTCTATGGACCAATGATTTCAAAGTCACTAAATTCAAACTAAGATTGACAGTGAAGTGTTTCACCAAGTAAGACTCATTCAGAAAAGGGAAATCATGCAGCAAACTTCAAATGAGAAAACTTGATAAATGAACCAAATTCTAAGTTGATGAGGCCAACTAGAATGTAGCTAAGTTGTCAATTGAAATATTTCACCCTTTATTTATCTTTGGCTGAAGGTATTAGAACAACACTTTGCGGTCACCAGATTTAGGACATGAAATAGATGCCTTCGATAGGCCAGGCTTGAATTTGGATTTAAAAGTCTATACTGCTTTTGGTTTTTCTAACACTTGCTTACTACAAAAAAAAAAAAAAATTACATGAAAACTCTGATGTAACAATCACCTTTACAAATTTATTTATACTGCTGGAATGCTTTAGTTAATGCAATGGGATTTTTAAACAGGAGAAAGAAAACACCATCATATTCACCCTTGGGCTTAACAGATTAACATGACTCACTAAACCATCCATGCAGTTACTTGTTCATTTATTAAATATTTGTTGAAAGGCTGCTATAAGATAAATGCTGTGCTGGGGATACAAAGATAAAGGTGACACAGTTGGCCTCAAGAAACTTACAGTCTAGTGAGACACACAGACAAGTAGAGAGAATTACAATGCTAGATCTGAAGAGTGTGGACATATCAGTCACAAAGGAGACCATGCTAAGTCATCTGGCTGTCCTGTAGTAGAAGTTGGCTGTGTGTCACATCCCATCAACTCTCTGATAATAGTGTCCAGATGCCATGACCTCATAAGCAGATGACTCTTATGCTGTGTGTCAGTTTCCTTTGAGTGAATGTTTCGGTAATTATGTTGTATTCTGTTAAGGCTCATCATTTGAGATTAGCAAAGTAAGACATCTTCATGGGCAAGAAAGACGATCTTTTCTGAAACCCAAGGTCATTCCCAGAAGGGTGAGTCCTTAGATAGGGACCCAGAACTCAAGAAGGAGCCTCAGGCATGTAAGAGAAAGCTTAGCCTCTTTTTTGCCTTAGGCTTGGCAGTATCCGACATCTAAAGTATTATGCTGGGAGGTGGGTTTTAAAGGTCAGAAAAAAGCAAGAAATCAAATAAAACAGAAATCAAAGAAGAATTTCTTCTTTTTCCTGGGTCCTACATGGATGGGAAAAGACGAGTGAGCTTCAGAAAGCAATGCATGCTTTGTGGGCAAGACTGTGCAGCTTCACGGTACTCTGTTTACAGCCCTTTGACCAGCCTGCAGCCCAGTGCTCATATAGGAGTAGTCAGGAACCACCTGTGTCAGATTATTCTGGGGCACTGGGTAAACATATACATTCCTAAGTTAAGCCTCAGATTCACACCCTCTGAATCATAATGGAAAGGGAGTTGTAATGTGCATTTTAGTAGGTCCCCTTAAGTTTGAGATTCCCTGGTCTTGACTTCATTGAGGTCTTTGTGAAGTTTAATATGGTCTAACTGCTTCTGTTCACCAAGCAATGTGCCTTCTAGTGTCATACTTGGAGATACTGGATTTTATTATCACATGTGTTTGTATTTTATTTTATTACTTGGACTCTCTGACATCTCCCTCATTAGAATGTTCCTGTATCATGCAACTAGTCTAGACCAGGGGTTAGCAAACTTTTTCTGTAAATGTTCAGGTAGTAAATATTTTCCACTTTGTGGGTTATATAGTCTCTGTTATCACTACTAAACTCTGTTATTGGGATGCAAAAGCAGCCAGAGACAATATTTAAACAAATGGACATGGTTATGTTCCAATAAAACTTTATTTGCAAAAATAGGGGGCTGATAGGATTTGGCCTATGGGCCATAGTTTGCAGACCCCTAATCTAAGCCATTAGACAACTAAATATGTATCACCTTGTATCATTTCCTTGTATGGAACTGCTCTGTCCTATAATAGTAAAATATTTGCAAAAAAATGGAATCCCATTCAAGTTATTTTAATGGTTCTCAAACTTGAATGTATATGAGAATTCCCTTGAAGCGTTTGTTGAAGTATGGATTGCTAAGCCCACCCACAGAATTTCTGACACAGTAGATCTGGAGTAAAGCCCAAGAATTTGTACTTCCGACAAGTTCCCAGACGATACTGATGATGCTGGTCCAGGAACCACATTTTAAGAACCACTGCCTTGAGTAAAGGGGAACAGGTTATTGATAGGATTTGTGTGAAAATTAGGAGTACAGTCATGAGGCCAAGAACACAGGATCAGTTTTGCAAGGGTCCACCCAGAGACTGGAAGGATGCCTTCTGCTGTAGGAGCTAAGTTACCATAGGGCTGGTCACCCTTGCCATTATGTGGTTCTCTATCCTCTAGATTTCTGCTTCCATCAGAGTAGCTGTCTAAAATCTCAAATCTGATCAAGCAATTTCTCTCTCTAGATGAATTTTTATTTTTACACATGTTCTTAAAGTCCAAACTTCTTAACCTGACTCATAGGGCCTTTTATGATCTTCCCACTCATTTTATCACTCTATCCTCATTCCTGCCATCCTCTATTGGTGCACGATAGGGATTCTGGCTTTTTCCTCCAGATATTCTCCATATTATAATGTATCCCTTGTATAAATATCCATCTGTTCTGTTGACTGGGAGCTTTATGAGGACTGGGACTGTGTGTCTCTTGTTTTATCTCCAGTGTCTAGCACATGAATGAACAAATGATTATTTCTTCATCAGATTTGCTACCAGATACAAGGGGAGATGTGTACTCAGGGACACAGTGAAGGTAAAAGCCCTTTGGGAACTGAGGGCCCAGGAATATTTATAGTAATGACACTTAACAGTGGAGGGGGACCACAATGAGATACCATGTCACATCCACTAGCATGGTACTAATCAAAAAGGCAGATAATAACAAAGTTAGTGAGGTTGTGGAGACACTGGAACCCTCATATAGTGCTGATGGGAAGTTAAGATGGTGTTACTTTGGAAAAACAGTTTGGAAGTTCCTTAAAATGTTCAATATGAAATTACGATATGACCCAGTAATTCCACTCCTATGTGCCTATCCAAGAGACATAAAAACACATATTCACGCAAAAACTTGTACTCAAATGTTCATAGCATCATTATTCATAGTAGCCAAAAGGTGTAAACAACTCAAATGTCCATCAGCTGATTAATGGATAAATTAAATGTGGTACATTCATACAATGGAATATTATTCAGTCATAAAAAGGAATGAAGTACTGATACCTGCTACCACATGGGTGAACCTTGAAAACGTTATGTTAAATGAAAGAAGCCAAACACAGAAAGCTACATCTTATATAATTCCATTTATGGGAAATAGCTGGAATAGACAAATCTATAGAAACAGAAAGCACAGTAGTGTTCTCCAGGGGTTGAAAGGAAGGGAGAATGGGGAGCAGTTGCTATTGGGTATGGGACTTCTTTCTGGTGTGATGAAAATGTTCTAAAATTAGATAATGGTGGTAGTTACACAATTGTAAATACATAATAGTGTGTAAATTATATCTTAATAAAGCTATTTTTAAAAAGTGGATGAGAAATTGCTCAGACAGGTCCTAGAAGAAAGAGTGGAGCCAACTCCACAATCAAAACTTGCTCCTGTATCCACTTTGACAACAAAGTAGAGCTTTGGAACAGCTTGTCTGACAATAGAGGTCATACTGTGTGTGTGTGTATGCGTATATGTGTGTGTGTGTGTGTGTATATATATATATATATATATATATATATATATTCACACAGCTTGAAATATAGTGAGTTAAGTTGTCATTAAAATGTTTTTGACTGATTGACCCAATAAGAGAAATTCTTAATATTCCTTTTTTTCCACAAAAGCTCAATATCTTGAGTATTTAGCAGAATTTCATGTACCCCATAACTCAGTCTATTCTTATTGATGAAAGTAATGAATTTCCTCAAAATGCTAAAACTGCTTCTGTTGAAAAACAAAGCAAAGCAAAGCACAGCCTAAATTCATTTAGGACATCTATTGAAAGAAGCTCGCATTGTTTACAGATCTGCATCTGCTTTGTACACAAAGAGCTTTTATATCAAGGCCAACTGTTATTATATTCTCTCTTTATCATGCAACCTTTCCTGAATTCACGGCTCTAAGAAAATGCAGTTTAGCGAATAAATGTAGGCTAGCAAGTTCCTTTTATTTTCGCTGATGTTGTCTGATGCTAAAATTCCCATTAACGTTTTCCCTCATCAGTGATATTACGAACTAATTCTTATCACTTCTCAAAGCAAATAAGGAATGGCTTGTGATCAAAAACATTTTACAGAAATAACACATCCAATTTAGGAAGAAAGACCATTATTGCCATATAAGGATATAAGCATGAAAATAGTCATATTTGGTGAGGATTGAAAGCTTAATCGAATGGAAAAGAAAGAATACAGCAATGTCAATCTGATGTGTGATTCTGAATCTGAAAACTGACACTAGGATAGAAGAGTTAGAAATTGCTCAGTTGGTTCTCATTGCATGTGAACTAAGAGCCCACAGCTGGACAGTGGTTTATCAATGGTTTGGGGTCATTTGGTCATTTTCTAGCTTGGTCTTCCAGCCCCAGGAGACAGGGGCTATGCTGTCTGAGAAGTCTTTATCTCCCAATCAAAACTATCTTTTTTTCTGAAATTCTACCATTACAAAATCATATCATTAAATATTTAAGGGTTTGTCTATTAACCAGAATCCTCTATTAAACTGTAAATCGCCCCTGACAGGCTTAGTTGGCAGCCAGTTTTGTGCCAAGGGAACTGGAGGACAGAAAATATGCAAGATCTCAGTTGATTTTAGATTAGATAGTGCTTTCCTCTCAGGCTCTCATCTACCCTAACAACCCTTAGATATGCAACCCCTTGCCAACCCTACTCATGGTAGTGAGAGGAAGTCATTTCTGAGGACCCATCTTGTTGGAATTTCCTCAGTCAGACAGTTGTCACAGGTGATAGATGTGACCCAAATGCTCTGGGGTTTGTGTGGTGTGAAGATGAAGAATCTAACCTCTGTTCAGGTGACTGTGACGTAAGGTTCCACCATTGAAGCCAAGGAAATAATTAAGAGCGGCATCTCTTTAAGTTTGATTAACAATTTATTAAGCAATAACTGACATTTTAAAAGGCCATTTTAAAGGTGATTAGAAGCCATATATTCAGGTCTTTCATAAACCTCTCCAGTTCATGCCAAATGAACAGTGACTTAAGCAAGAGTAGTTTATAAGCCTTAAGATTTTATGAACTTTTCTTCTCCAGTCTCTCTTCCTGTATTTTGTTCCCTCAGCTGCAATGTATTCCTTCTCTCCACATTTTCTGTATCTTCCTTTTTCTGGAAGCTGCCTTGGTCATAACTCCTTTCCTACTTTTTTCTCCAGTTCTCCTTTTAGCACCCCCTCCCCCTCTGCCTCTTCTGTCTCTGTTTTCTCACTCTACCTTCTCCTTAAGTAACATAATATAAAGCAAATATATTTGTAAAGAGTTGTTCAATGAAGCTTTGTTTCTTTTTCTTAACTTTCATTTCAGATATTACACATTTTAATGTAATATTTTTATTTATTTTTATAGTTTATGTGACAATTTTCTATCTTTTCATTTATCACAAGCATATTTTTCTTTAAGTCATTTAGCATATTTATAATAGTAACTACTTTAAAATTCTTGTTTGTTAATTTCAACATCTGGGTTATCTTGGGGATATAATTCATTGATTATCTTTTCTTTTAAGAGTAATTCACATTTTTCTGCATCTTCATATAATGAGTAATTTTGGATTGTATCCCGGACATTGTGAATGTTATGGGGACTCTGGTCTCTGTTATATTCCTCTGAAGATTATTTCCCTTTTTAAGAAGACAATTAAATTGGTTGGACTCAAACTGCAAAGTCTGTTTTTTAGGTGCTAACTCAAATTTCAGTGTAATTCTTTTGTCCCTACCTGGGATACTTTGAGTCTTCCGTGTACATGCGATTCAGGGATCAGATGGAGATTTGGGCAAAGTATATACACTGAATTTAGACTCTCTTCTCTAGCCCACTACTTTCTAGGATTTTTGCCTCATTTTCCAATGACTATGGGCTCAGGTTGCCCTGAACCTTCATATTGGGAAGATTGGATTTTCTATGGGAGTTTCAGCAGCCCCTTGCAGCATCATCTGTTGTCTAATCTCAGACTAAACGCTACTATTGTCTAATCTCAGACTAAAAGCTGTAAAAATCAGAAGCTCATCCAATTTTTTCCCCTGCTTCCCTAGGTTGACTCCACAGCAGGATCTGCATATTTTTGCTGCCTTCCAGGGCCTTCAAGTAGTTATTTTCTTTTTGTATTTTGTTCAGACCATGTAGTTGATAACTATGGCAGAGTTAGTTGAGTAGGAGCTTAGGAGCTTATTCAGCCATACTGGGAGCAGGACTACCTTTTCTTGATTTTTGAAATGATGTGAGTTCAACCTTTCCTGTGGTTTTCTCTAAAAGAATGCTAATTTACATTGCAGGTCAGAGCCTTTGATTGATTTTTCTGTGTGGGCCAATGACCTTCAATAGAGACAGAGTTCTATAGCTCAGTCATAGGGAAGGATGTCACATCAAGCTTCATTTCCATTTTTTTTTCAACAAAATTTACTGTCATCCTGTCATGAGAAAAGCACTAGGTTGCCTGTTCTGGTTATCTAGGGGCCATCCTTGAGCTTTGTGGGAAGAGGGCAAACTTGACCTTCAGAAAGATTATATGGCTAAGAGGAAAAAAAGGTTTTACCCTTAAGAAACACTGATTTTGTATCAGGTAATTATTTTATGGATTCTTTCTTGTTTAACCCTCACAACTCTGCCAGATGGCTATTATTGTCCGCTTTTTATGGATGAGAGAAGTGAATCTGAAAGGTTGTACCACTGGTAATTTTTATAGGCTTTTAATTTTTAAAATGAGTTAATACTAAAAGAATTAAATTGGCATATTACTGTGTTCTCAAAAACAATATTAATAATTATAATACAAATAGTAATATCCAAGTGCTACTTTTCCTCTTAGCAAAAAGAGATTGTGACACAGCACAGTCCCTGACTTTTGACTGACAAGGTTCTATAAGTGCTAACTATAGTTTTCTATTAAGATTGAAACCTATGAGAAAAAAGCCGTGGGCTGACCCATCTTCAAAGTGTCCATTTAAGATTATTTTCTGTCAGCCAGGTGGCTAATGGGCTGTGTTAGACAATGGATAGATATTGTATTCTGTCTGAAACCATAGAATTGGAGGAAAAAAAGAGCAATTCCGCATTTATTTGGCTTGTCTACTGCCCAGGAGCCCAAGCTACAGAGAACATTTATTTCATTTTAACAAATGGATGGTACCTCCCTATTTTAGGCTGGAAGAAAACCTCTGCTCTGGCCTCAGTGTGAACAGAGGCATTGGTGATGGAATATCCAGTGTGAGTCATTGTCCCCACACTGGGCAAAAAATAGTGAAAGCATTCCGGGGCAATTCTAAGGAAAAATGTTCGGTTAATGGTAGGTTTATCTAAGCTGGATTTGAAAAAAAAATATTGACTGCTTCATGTTTTACAGAGGAAACTTGCAGACAAAAGAAAGTAAGCCCCCTATTGAATTTAATAGCAACTCCGTTAAGAGATGAGAAGACAAGAAGAGATGTTTAAAGCACAGTTGGAAGAGAAGGTAATAAGGCTGATGTAGGCAACAGACAGTAACCTTAGCCTGGTCAGTTGGAGATACTGGGAGAGCATTGGTTTTCAGCCCCCAACTTACTTGGTCATGAAAGCACTGTGGCCTATAGGGTTGCATGTCTCCCCGAGTTCTGCAACTCTTTCTACGGTTAGCCATTTGACCTAGGGGAAGCAATTTCACCTCCTCTGAGTCTCAGTTTTCCTGTAAAAGAAGGTGTTTGGGCTGGACATGGTGGCTTACACCTATAGTCCCAGCTACTTGGGAAGCTGAGGCAGGAGGATCACCTGAGACCAGGAGTTTGAGACCAGCCTGGTCAAATAGCGAGATCCCATCTTTTTTTTTTTTTTTTTTAAGAAGGTGATTGGATTAGGTTATCTTCGAGAGCCCTTCTAACTTTAACTTTTAAGCACCCAAGTAGAAGCTCCCTTTAGATTTTCACCCAGGTCTTTTTCTACTCCATCCAAAAATCAAAGATTCTACACGTGGGAAAGCAAAATGACATCAGAGTAGATGGGTTACTTGAAACTTTTGAATTAGAATGGAAACAAATCAAAATAAAAGCAGGGCAAATACATCTTTCTCACCTGAACTAGAAAATAGATGGCAGGTGATAAATGAATAGACTTTGGACTACTCTCCAACTGTAAACTTTCCTGCACTTTTATGTGAAACTAACAGTTCACTTTAAATATCTACAATGAGTTCTGACAGAGAAGAGCAGGCAGCTCAAATAATAAAGGTCAGCAACTAAAACCCAAATTCTACTGCTTTAGAATGTGCTCAAAGACAGTTTCAGATGCATGAAGAGGAACAAACACATTTGTCCCACTCATGACCCTGTCAGTAGCAGGCTGGGCCAATGGTGGACATGGCTGGAATCCAAAGGTCAAATAGACCCGGAGGGAAGGATACATGGTTTGGGGAGGTCCCAGTATGACCTTGGTGGAATAAGCAGTTCAAGCTTAAAAGCCTGAAGTGCTGAGATCATGAATTGCTTTTGAACCATTATAGCTTTGAGGTGCTTTGGGGTAAAGGAACTGTAAGTACCATAGAAAATAGGTAAGATTGTTTATTTCATTGTTTCCTGAGGAAGTGGCATTTTTCAGAAAATTTCTGAAAGCCAAACCTTTTCTGTCCCAACTTTTGGTTTTCTAAAGGATAGATGAATCCTTTCTCCAGCCATATAGCAGGAATGAATGAAACAAAAATGACTGATTGAAAGAAACCAAACATACATGAAAGAAGAAGGAAAAGAAGAAGCAGAGGAGGAGAAAGGAGAAGAAGGGCAAAGTGAGTTAACCCAATGATAGAACAGCTACGGGTTTTTAGAGAGGGCGGCAAATCCTATTAATGGTCAGGTCTTGAGTTACTGACAGAAGCATTCCCTACTATACACATGTCTTATTTTTGGTTCTCCCAAAAGCAGACCTTAAAATGAGGATGCAGATCCCATGTAACTCAAGTGAGGGAGTGGGAAAAGTAAGCCAGGAAGAAGAGACCAGGTTAAAGATCCCTGTGAGCAACTGGGGCTCAAACTTCTAGGAACCCCCTGAGAAACAGTGTAGAATATATGGATTCGTTCACTAGGGCTGCCATAAGAAAACCACAAACTTGACAGGTGAGAACAACAGAGATTTATTCTCTCCCAGTTCTTGAGGCCAGAAGTCTGAAATCAAGTTGTTGGCAGAGTTGGCTCTTTCATTCCGAGACTCCCTCCAGAAGCTTCTGGTGGTTGCCAGTATCCCTTGGCATTCCCTGGCTTGTAGCTGCATCACTTCAGTCTTCACCACATAGCCTTCTTTTCTGTGTCTTCTCTCCTTTTTTTCTCTTGTAAAGACACTTGGTATGCTATTTAAGGCCCACCCTAATCCAAGATGATCTAATCTCAAGATCCATAACTTAATTACAACTGCAAAGACCCTTTTACTAAATAAGTTTGCATTTATGGGCTCCAGGTGGACATGTCTTTTGGGGGGCCATCATTAAATCCAGTACATTACCCATTAGAATCAGCCTACTGAGGAAGCTCCTGGAGTATGTAGTCTACTGACTCTGATTCCCCATTGCTTAACAGTTACCCCACGGAAATAAGAAATCCCCATTCCTCTGAGCTGTCTTTGCTTGGGCTCCTTTGGTGCTAGTGAAATCCCTGAGAGAGAGAAGAAGAGAGACACAGATGCTTGAGGTGGGAAGCAGTTGGGGTCATAGTGCATACACATGGGAACTGACAAGAAGGTCCACAGGGAACCTTATTGGTGAGTTTGGGGAGGGGATGTGAATAGAGACACCAGTAGTGACTATCGCAAGACATAACAAAATAAAGACACTGCGTGGGATGACTGCCAGATGAATTGATGGGAATGATTAAGGACAATGTGGAAAGCCTGGGGCAAGGCTGGAAACAGCAGAAAGAGACTCAGACACTAGCACAGTGGCAGGACTTGTGCAGATGCAAGTGTGCAGTCATGAGTCACTCTGCAGCACAATGTCCACAGAAAGTGGTGAAATGTATACTTGAGGAAATAACCAGCTGCCCTGGAAAAGCCATTCAGAACACGCAGGTAGTGTCCACTAGTTGCTGCAGCCTTGTCTTACTTCAAGAATTTTTCATATGCGTCTCAAATGCAGAAGTTGGTTAAATCATTGGAGGTTGGAAGAAGATGTTTCCTGAACATCTGTCATTAGTGAAGACCCCAACCATTGAGCTGGGGACACAAAGACAGATCCCATTCCTGGGAAAGGACAGGGACTAGCTAAAGGCAGACAGGATATTACAGTCCCAAACAGACAACCTTGGGTTTAGTATAGAGTTTTGGAGTGGGTAAGGGGAGAGGAAATAAGAAAACAACTAACCAAAAATAAATATGGGGTCCTGGGAAGGATTCCAATTCTGCTGGCTGATTCAAGTGCCTGGAGGAAGAGGAGTCAACACAATGACCCAGAGGCTTTGCGAGCTAATCTGGGCACCAGCTCTAATCAGCATTAAAGATAAGTCAAGGAGGGGATGGCTAGACCCTCAGGATGACTGAATGCCAAGACTCACTGGATTGAAGGACATATTTTCTGAAGCTGTCAGGGCCTTTGCAGACCTGGGCTGGCTTTTGTCTGCTGGTGGATCTGACAGTTAGGGGAAACTAGAAAAGGAGGAGGAGGATAGTATTTAAGGCTACTCTGGGCCAGCGCTGTCCAGACCAAATGAGTTTACTTAATTTAACTGCTTAGTTATTTCAGTTTAAATTTTTTCCATATTGTACATAGAGAGTTATTATCCAATAATTCTTTCGATCTTTCAGTTCCAAATGTAAGGGTCCTAAAAATGCCTTGTTTATGTCAGAAATATCTGATCTGTTGATGGAGATTATGCTAACTGTTGTAAGAAACAAACCTCAACATATGTACTACTCAAACGTGGTAGATTATTTCTGGCTCACTTGACATCCCAAAACAGGTATCTCTGATTCATGAGAGGTTTCCCTCTAAATTAATTCAGAGAAACAGGCTCTATATGGCTCCACCATTTTTGGCACATGTCTTCCAAAGTCACTCATCTACACCAAGCTAGGATTAGGGGAAACAGCTGAGAGAGTCCTTGTCTTTAGGGGCCAGGCCTGAAAGTGACATGCATCACTTCCCTACTGGTCCACTGCCTAGCATTTAGTCATATGGCTTCACCTAACTGCAAGAGAGCCTGAGAAATATAATTGTGTGCCCAGAAAGAAGAGGAAATGAGGCCTATGAATAGTTAGTTTTCATCACTCCTGAATAATGAGCATGAGGCCACTACACTAACAAACAGGCAGGAGGGAGAATGGAACCCTGACTGGGTTTACCTGCATGTAAGAATTGGGAGGGATGGCTTATCTCTACTCCACATGCGATTGGCTAGGTCACTCATGTGGGTGCATCACCTGATGGTAGGCTGGAAAGTTCAAGATGGCCTCACTCATGTGTCTGGATCCTTGGGCATGTCAATCCTCCTCCACTTGGTCCCCTTTTTTAGCCTCTCTTTCTAAGTGGTTGGCCTGGACTTCTTTACATAGTGAGTCAAAGTAGCAACTCGTACCTATAATCCCAGCACTTTGGGAGGCCCAGGTGGAAGGAATGCTTGAGCCCAGATGTTCAAGACCAGCCTGGATAACATAGTGAGACCCTGTATCTACAATAAATAATAATAATAATTAGCTGGATGTGGTGGTGCATGCATGTAATTCCAGCTACTTGAGAGGAGGCTGAGGTGGGAGTATCATTTGAGCTCAGAAGGTCGAGGCTGCAGTGAGCTGTTATTGCGCCACTGCACTCCACCTTGGGTGACAGAATGAGACCATGTCTCAAAAAACAGGGGATGCAGCACGACAGTAACAGCAGAAGCTGCCAGGTCTCTTAAGGCCTAGACTTGGAGGTAGCATGGTGTTACTTCCTCTGCATTCTGGTGGCCAAAGCAAGTCACAGGCCAGTCTGGATTCAAGGGGAGGGGACACAGACTCTCTCTTAATGAGAAGAATATCATTGTCTAAGTATGTTCAGGCTGCTATAACGAAATATCATAAACTGAGTGGCTTATAAACAACAGACATTATTTCTCACAGTTCTGGAGGTTGGGAAGTCCAAGTTCAAAGTTCAGGCAGATTCAGCATCTGTCAAAGGCCCATATCTCACAGATGGTGCCTTATTGCTGCATCCTCATATGATGGAAGGGGAGAATGAACTCCCTGGGGCCTCTTATAAGAGCACTAATCCCATTCATAAGGGCTCCTACCTCATGACTTCATCACCTACTAAAGACCCTACCTCTTAATACCATCACCCTAGGGGTTAGGTGTCAATGTGTGACTTTTGGAAGACATAAACATTCAGATCACAGCAGTCATTTGTGTATAGGATGGGAGGAATTGTTGGCAGCAATATTCATAGGCACAAGGAGCAGGCAACAGGAGAGGATCCAGGCCTGCAGGACATGGGCCTCAGAAAGTACAGCAGTGAATGACAGGTGATGTCTTCATATTTGGGAGAAAAGGTGACAGGGATGGCTGGCTTCAAGTGATGTTGGCATAGCCATGAGGACTGGCATTGCACATATTACTTCAGTCTCTACAGGGCCTGGTGGGGGAGGGGTCAGATCGGAGGTTTCAAGATTAAGAGCCCCCGTGCATGTGTTCATTAATGCCACACAAGAAGATTATTACAATAATGTACTTTATTATTATAGTGTATTTGTGTGTGTGTGTTGCTCTCTTTGCTTTTTAATGTCCTTGAAGGTTGAGATGGTGTCTTATTCACTGATACGTCCCTAGCACCTAATTTAGTCTGTGACATAGTAGATCTTTAACAAATGTTTGTTGAACACTGTATAGGCAAGGCCTGCAGTGTTCAGCATGTTCTTGGCAGGGCTTCCCCTCCATTGGCCTTGACGAGACCCAAAGTAGACCTGAAGAGGGGCTCCCAGAGTTCTGTGGGATCCTGGAATTCTTACCCCTTGCCCTTCTATCACACATCCATATGGGTCCCAAGAACGGACCCACTATTGCAACTACTGATCATCTACTCCTTCCCAAGAGACCAAGTGGGCTTGTCCCATCATGCCTCACATCCTGATTTATCTTGGCCACTACCAACTGTCTTATCCCTTCAGGCTTCTCTAAGACCCCTCTTCTCAAATGGCTCTGAATGTTCCCCAAGCTGACTTGGGCTCCCAATTCCAACCCATACCTCCCCCCACGCCTCCTCCAGCCACCTGGACACTTCAACTCTGCCCTCTGGAACATGTGATCTTTATCCACATAATAACTTATATTCTCAAGCTCTTCACTAAACTTAAAGGAAAATAAAATAAAGATCAAACGTTGAGCTCTCCGTGAAGAAGTTTCATTGCTAAGGGGTAATGGGATCCAGCACGGAGTCTAGGCTGTGGGAAACAAGATACAAGGAAAGAGAAATAGGGCAGGTCTTTTAAAGCCAAAAGACTGAGTGTTTCCATCCCATATTAGAAAAGCAAAATCTCTTAGGCTGGTGATGGCTGGGCTTGTTAGACAGATGAGCCCAGGAGAGGAGGGATAGTTTACTGTGCATGTATGGTGACCGTCTGGGAATCATGCTGTCCAACTACTTCTGTTGCATAGGTCATAAGTCTGGGCTAGGGTTACAGAACCTTATCAGGGCACGTTGGTATCATCAGGCTAGGTGGTTGGGTCAGGGATTGGCAGAATGTACATTTCACTTTTTGCCTACCTGAATTCTGTCTGAATCCTAAAGACACTACCTCCCTTTCAGCCCTTACAAGAAGTGGTATTTTCTTACCACCCTGTCACACCCAAACCCCATGAATCCTGGGCCTGGAGAAGGGATGAAGATTTTACTTGCAGATTATTTTGTCCCTCCTCTATCCCTAAAGCACCGAGATCCCTGGCAGCAATTCTTATAGACCACATTCTGTGATATGGTTTGGATGTTGAAGTGTGACCTCCAATGTCACATTGGAGGTGGACCTAGTGGGAGCCGTTTGAGTCATGAGGGTGGATCTCTCATGAATGATTTGGTGCTGTCATCACAATAATGAGTGAGTTCTCTCTATATGAGTTCATGTGAGATCTGATTGTTTAAAAGAGCCCAGCACCTCACCTTTTCTCTCTCACTCTAGCTTCTTCTCACCATGTGATATGCTGGCTCCCCATCACCTTCTGACGTGATTGTACTCTCCCTGAAGCCTCGCCAGAAGCCAAGAAGATGCTGGCACCATGCTTATACAGCCTGCAGAACCGTGAGCCAAATACATCTCTTTTCTCTATGAATTATCCAGTATCAGGTATTCCTTTATGGCAACACAAAATGGACCAATACACTCCCCATATCCTCTCTCTGCTAGCTCGGGTCATCTGAAAAGTTGACACCAAGACAAGAGATTTACTGGAGAAACTACCTGTGAGGGGAAAAATGGAAAGGGAACTGGAGGAAGCAGAGAGAGCCTTCACACATGATGCAGGTCTAATTCTGTAGAAGGAAGGGTAATTGGGAAAGTCTGACTTCAGTGCATGTCTAAGAAAGTTTTGGCAAAGCTAATGAGTCCCTGGGCCAAAGGGGCAGATCAGAGGAATCCTGCATCTCCCATTGAGGCGTCTGCCTTAATGTCCCTGCCGTGCTCACTCATGGCTGACAGCAGCTGGTGGAGGGTGTGGCTTCAATATGGTAATGGATTTCAGAGTGCAGCCACAGCTCAGTTACACTCCTGCCAGTAAGAAGTCTGAGAAGGGCATTCTGGTGGCTGCCACAGTCTCTCTGTTGCAATCATCTTCTGTCAGACACACACCACAGCCACTTTTCACTGAAGATTTTATCACCAGGAACACTGTCTTTCTCTACACCACTACAAATTTCTTAACTCTGCCATTTCAACAAACACCTAGAGAGATCTTCCAACATTGTGACCTCTCATTGCCTTGACATCCTCACTTTCTGTGGTCTTTATCACCTCCATCTCAGCTACCCATTGCCAAGGTAGCATTAACAAAACTGTTCCATTCCCAAGCCTTAGTTTCCAACTTCCCATATCCCCACCTCATATCATCCCAGCTCTCTTTCTCTAGTGTTCTGAAGCCAATCAATCTTGGGCCCCTTTAGGTCCCCAGTCCTGCCATTGCACCAACTTTTCACTACATCTCACCTCATTTACTCTCTCCCTCTTCTCCTATTTCACCTTAGAGTCCACAGCCCATTCCCATAACCACTTCTTGCACATACTGTCAATTCCTTGTACATTCTCTCAACTCCATTATTTTGCTTGCCCTTGATAAGCAAGCTCAGCCTTGCTTAATTCTAGCCTGCCACCTCTTTAAACCCAGCTCCTAAGCAGCTAAATGTGGCTGGCGAAAAACACTCAACCATTGCTGACCGGTCTCACTTGAAATTTATGGTGGCAGACCTCAAGTGGGACCTCAGTGCAGCCAAGCAATCTTACCACATTTCCCCAGTCAATTCTCTCTCCTCATTCTCTGAGATGACTATTTCATACTTTTTCACCTTTACTCAAACCTCCAACAATTCCTCCCCCTTCCTTCTTCTCAGCTGATGACTTTCTTCCTTACTTCACTAAGATGGAAGCAGAGAACTTTCTTCCTTTCCACCACACCATCTGCCTACCTACCCAAATCTATACTCACAAACTCTGCTTTACCTCCTAATAAAACGGATGAACTTTATGTTATTTTATGCCATGTTAGCCCCACTAGGTGTGAATTGGATCCCATCCTCTATTGCTTATTCAAGGCGTTGGTCTTGCAATTTTCTCTTCTCTCTCCTGCTTCTTCCATTTTTCTCTCTCCACTGGATCATTTCCATCAGCATAAAAACATGCTATAATACCTGCCATTAAAAAATACTTTAGAAACCTCCCTGGTGCACACATCTCTCTAGCGACCATCCATTCTCCTCCTCATCTTTATAGTAAAACTGCTTTTGTCTACACCTACTGTCTCTACTTCCTCTCCTCCCATGACCGTTGAACCCCCTCCAATCAGGCGTCAGGAAATGAGAACCATTTCTCCAGCCCCCTTGTTGATCTGCAGTAAAAATTTCACAGTGTCAGGCTGCTTCCCTTTCTCCAGTGTTCTTCTGAGTAGATCATCCTGATTTCAGGAGTCTCTTTCTGAGTAGAGAATCCGCAGGCTCTAACATCTACTTGGTTTGGGGGGAGGTTGACCCAGGCACTTCTTTCCTCAAGACCCTTATAATAGGGCACCCAGAGTGTGTACTGATGATGGACTTGATGGAGACCCACTTACCTTCACCAAGTTCACTCATTCTGAGTCCCCATCTTACCCTGGACATTCCTGTGCTCTGGTATCTGAAACCTCATCCTCCACTCCAGTAATGCAAAAAAAAAAAAAAAAAAAAAAAAGGGGGGGGGGGAGCCTGCTGAAGTTTCTCTGCTCTGAGGTCTCTTCTTTGTTCTCAGTTCTAAGACCTGGGCACCACCCTGAGCCCACAAACAAACACTTGTTCAGACAGCACCTGGCACAAGTTTTACACAGGCTGCCTTCACTTCTCTTTTAAGAAACATGAGGGCTCTCTTTTGGGGATTGTCTTCCCAACTGTAGGAACTGGAAAGACAAGTACATAAGAAATGGCAAATCAATTAATTTAATAAATACTTGTTAATTAACTGCTCTGTGTTAAGTGTATGTTTATATCAGTGATCAAAAGAAGCAAATTCATGTCCATATAGATCTTACACTCTAATGTTACCTATCATCTGTCTATCAGTCATGTATCTTATTTGCCTGTTATCTATATATCTACAGAAGCCTATATTATAATTTTCTCAAAAAAAAAAAAATCTCAAGCTAAGTGAAGGAAAACATGTCCTATGGCCAGACCCCTTCCCTTACACCTTAAACCAGCCATCACATCTGTACACCTATTATCACCCCTCTGTAGAAATGGCCTATTCATTGATGGGCACGAATGGGTCATGATTGCCAGTTCTATATCTTCTTGCATGTGATACTCAACAGGCATCTTACCATTAGCTTCACATCACCATTAAGGAATTTCTGGTTCAGAGACATTAAGCAGCTTTCATGAGGTTTATCAGCTATTTAGTGGTTGAGCTGGAACTTGAAGTTCAGACTTCTACACTCAGATTGGACAGTGTTATAGGCCATAGTGGTCATAAAGATTCTTACCAGGTACCTAGAAAAAAATAATATAAATTTGCAAGGTTTGTTTCTGTAGCTATATTGCCTGCATAGAGGTATTTTGTTAGCCTTGTGGTGGCCACAGGGAGTATTACAGTCCTCATCTGTCTGTGTTCATTCATCTTGAAATCAAAATGGTGCCTGAGTAATCATGATCTTACCCAATTTACATTTATCCCTAGTAGCAGGAGACAAGATTCACAATAATGTTCTTTAGTTCTTTATTAAGTAGTCACCCATATTACGTATTTCCAATTTATAATCACACATATAATAATATAGTTTTGTTATTCAAGAGTGAGACTGTGATAGTATTTACGAGAGACTCTTGACAATTGTTATTCTAAGCATCGCACAGATTATATAGCTCATACTTCGTTTTTAATCATGCTGGGCTCAGATATGAAATTATGAGGTACATATAATGTGTATTATCAATATGTGGCCCCTACATAAGTCTGTTCTTCAATAGATAAGTATCTTTACTCTTCACAAACTCTCAACACTTGATAAAGAAACAGTAAGTGGAAACATGTAACCTCTAGGGGGAGCTCAAGGCTTCTCTCTCCTCCCTCTCTGCTCTGGGGAGGATGAGGACTGGTAGAAATGGGTCAAGGTCAAGGATATTATTGGGCCCAGGTGTGGGTAGGTGATCGCTGACTGTGCCTAGCTAGGAGGTTAAAGGGTTTTGCATGTGCATAATGGTTTTTGTTTTGTTTTGTTTTGTTTTTTACCTTCCCTTGGAAAGCAACCTTTTGAGAATTCTTCCCTGTGGCTGGTGTCATAGGAGTGGCCCTTCCCTGGCAGGAACTGGATGGGGAAGAGAAAAAAATGATGCATGGACATACTTCAGCCTAGGCCTTAGGCCAGAGGAGCAATGGAATCCTGTGGCTTGCCATGACTCATCCTTGCTCACTAGATCCAGGGGTTCCACACAGGGGTGCATGGGGGATTAAAGTCAAAGTCATATGTCATTAAGCAGAGGAACTCGCCTGGGAAGTCTCTCTGTTGAGCTTTTAGGGGAGCCTAGTAGGGCTGTCAGTGGCCACAGTGGATTAATGTGTGTGAACTTGAGGATCAGGAGGCCTGACTCGTCCCCTCATTAGTAATACAAGTAACATAAACAAGCACAGTAATCCAATTTATGGTATAGAAAATGTGTCCTAAGAAAATATGCATGCTATAAACATAAATACAATACTATATGTTTATGCAAATGAGTTATAAAATATAGTATATTAAGGAAAGTTTCAAGTAAAGCATTACCAAACAAAACTAACTGTGATTTATTCAACAGAATGAATGCACATGGCATAGAATCATGTCGAGGGTCGAGAGCCTTGGCCTGGAGCTTCAGGGGCTGAGGCTTATGACGTCTCATTGAATGGACTCTGCCAGTTCCGTGGATCTTCAGAAAAGAAGTTCATTTAGTGGGAGGAATAGCCTCCCCAGAGAAAAGGAACAGAAATCCTTTAGCTTCTCTGGGCTCCTGTCTTAGTTTGAATTCCCTCAAAACAGATGCTGAGATGAAGACTGGGTATAGGTCATTTACTTGCAAGGTGGTCTCAAGAATTGCAAGTAAGGGAACAAGGAGAGTGATAGAGGGGAGGAAAGGTAGTAAATGTGTGTTAATGAGCTGGTTATGCTGAAGGCAATTAACATTCAATGCTGTGTGGAGCCAGGTGAAACAACATGTGGATCACACCTCTGAATCAGCCCCCTGGAGGATGGGAAGGCTGGGGCATTTGCGCACCAACTCTTATTCCCCACTCATTCAAGATTTCCCCTTGGGCATCAGTTTACCCACATTTCTGGGTTGTGCTCATGATTCTGGAGAGTGATGTCAGAAGTGAAGGGCAAACTCTTGAAGTGGGAAGCTGTCTGCATGCCAAAGGTTGTCCGAGACTTCTAGGAAATCAAGTGTGCTGAGGGAACATAGGAAAGGGTATCAACAACATTCTCATATCAAAATTGAGACTGGTCTCGATGACCTCCAAGGCTGCTCCCAGCTTTTATGTGCAATAATTCTCTGCTGTATGGAGTTGCCTGCACCATGGGTTTTCTATCCTTGGTGGTGGTGAGAGCCCTTCTCTAGAAGTAAGTAAGCAGATGCTTGATGACCACATGGAAGGAATGTTGTAGCATCCAATACATGATTGAAATAAGAAACTTTCAACACACTCAACACACTGTCTTAGATTGAGTTCCTAGAAAACAGACCTGTGATGAAGATTCAGGTTTGAGTGATTTAGTAATGAAATGCTTCCCGAGGAGGACAGTAAGGAAGTGTGAGAAGCAGGATAGAGAAGAGAAGGAAGCCAAAAAAGGGTTTCATGTCAAGGAAAGTCCCAGCCTCAGCCTGATCCCACAGGGAAGCTCTGGTATGTAAATCATCTCATATTCTGTGGTGATCCCAGGCAAGGGAGAGGGTTTTCGTTCTCCCTTACCCTTCAGTCATTAACTAAGGGTCCCCGCAGGGGAATGTAAACTTAGGGAGGTATGACACAGTCACACTTATGTGAATGTTGGCTCTGTTCTGATACAGATTTACAAGACTTTGTGGATGAGACCTTGGCCCTCAGGCTCCAAAAGTCCCGTCTTTGGCCCACTCTAATGCTGCTGACAGCTGACATGCAGGAGACTTAGAATTTCAGAGCTCTAACTCAGGGACTTTTTTTATAGAATAGAAATTCAAGCTTGCAAGGTACAGAATGACCCCAACCCCTCATGCAAACTGTATGGAATCTTTTCAAACTGAAGTAGATTTTGGACTAAAGACAGTAGAAATATTTCTGAAATGAAGGGATAAATCTAGCCATGCAGAGATGCAGCACAATGCTATCATAAAAAATCCACTTTTGTCCATGCCACAGCCCTGAACCTCCCGTGCACCAGATCAGAGACCCTGATAAATCTGGGCTGCTAGAAATGCCAACCAGCTCATATGTTTTCAGTGAGCAATGACAGGGAGCCAAATTGCTTTATTCCGATTAAGGAAGGGCCTCTGACTGTAAAATATACTGTGTGAAAAAAAATACTGAGTTTTAGTTCACTGACACATCAATTTAAGAGAGTTATGGCTCTCACATGGAGGCCAAGCAGGTATCTCTCCACATGTATGTGCAATAAAAATTAATTGTGGCCTTTTATACAGGGCACTGTTCTCACTTGTGGGATCAGAGGGTGACCTGAGTGTCACTTTTAGTGGCAAGCCACAACACTGCAGGTGCTTGTTCTTTTCTGAAAAAAACCCAGAGGGAAACCAACAGCAAAAGCCATGAACGAGCTCCATGTTTAACTTTTTGATTCTACAAAGAGATATGCAGTCATGTTATGTTTGTATTTTTCCAAGCGTATGTACATATATATGTATGTTTTATGGGTACAATGTATGTGCATCAATCAGGATCCAGACAGGAAAAGAGAAACTTCTCCAAGTCTTTCAAGTTAATTCAGGGAATTGGTTACACACAAATTGGAAGAGAGAAAAAGTCAAACAGAGAATGATGAGGCAATCCAGAGATTAACAACAGTGGGAAGCTGCTACCACCTTAAAGTCTCAAGGGATGCAGGGATGGCTTTATGGGGTTTAGGGGCTGGAGCCATCCAGGGTGAGCTTAAACCGTGGTGAGAGCTCCCCAGAGAGCCGTGGCCACAGAAAGAGAGGTTGTCTTGTGGGAGCTGGAATGCCTTTGCTGCCAGAGATGCCATAGGAAACTGAGAGTGAGGGAAGTGAAATTTTCTGACTTTTCTCTTCCTCCTGCTCTCCAATCTTCCACCAGTGCCTCTCATTGGCCAAACTAAGCTGGAAACCGAAAGGCAAGGGAGTCTGGGATATGTAATTATCTGCCATAAAAGGCATAGCAGGGATGGATCTAAGAGCAGAGGGACAGTTGACAGACATGGTATATAGGTAAATACCTCTCTGTTGGTTTGTGTCCTAATTTGACAAGTCTGTAAGACTCAGTGTGAGGGTATTAATAGGTAATGCTTCTAGGAGGTAATTAGGTCATGAAGGTGGAGCCCTCATAAATAGGATTAGTGCCCTATTTACAAGAAAGAGACCAGAAAGCTATCTCATTCTTTTTCCACCAAGTGAGAATACAAGGAGAAGTCGGCTGGCTGTCTTCAGCTTAGACGCAGGGCTTCCCCATAACAAGACCATGCCAGCACTCAGATCTTGAACTTCCAAGCCTCCAGAACTGTGATAAATAAATTTCTGTTGTTTACAAGCCACCTAGTCTATGGCACTTTGTTATAGCAGCCCTAACTAAGACCGTATCTTACTATTAGTAGTGGTATGGCATTGCTCTAAGTTCTGTGTGCCTTTGTATTTACTTCCTTGAACTAGCTCTCCCCTGGGAGGAAGGAGAGAATGCGAGATGAAAGAGAGGGGTACCAGCTCACTTCAAGACAGTCTGGAAGGGATCTCAGAGTCTCCTTTTTCTAGTCTCTTGACCTGAATTCAATCACTGGCATCCCCTCATGCTCTGGTACTGGAGCAAATGGAGGCTCTTCCAATGGAGGTATTTCTGGGGATGCAGGGCTGATCAGGGAGAGAAGAAATTCTTGGGATCCTTAGTTCCAGTGAGGGAAAGTGGTCCATTAGCAGTTCCTGCACTGCCCTGTCACCCATACCCCAGCCCTGTCTCCCACACAATGGATAGTATACATGACAGCCAGCTTGCAACTGGTGTGGACAGTGGCCTAGGTGGTAATTTAAGGGCATCTATTATTCTCTTTCTAAAAGTATCTCCCCTGACCCATTGTGTTGAAGTCTGTTCTACTGATATAAAAACACCCTTGCATGGGTGAGGGGTGAAATATTAATCTGGTGTAAGACACTAACACTGCAGAATAAAATAGTGGCCCAGACTTTTTGACTTTTTCCTTCTGTGACAAGTAGCTGAGAGCAAGAGGTTTAGAAGATTCAGGGGCAAGAAAGTCATTTTGGAACAGATGTTACTGGCCTGCAAGACAGGGGTAGGTGGGAGAAACTTCAATAAGGACACAGGAAATGAGAAAGAAGGTTTCCATAGTAGGAGACATGAATAAAGGAGAGGGTGATAGGAGGGAATGAAGCCAAAAAAGGTCTTCTTTCTCCAGGAGTAGCCTTGATGCCCTCAGCTCATGATCAATTGCTTCTTTAATGAAAAGAACAAACACCTAGTGCTCTCTGTGTGCCAGCATTGATCCAAGCGCATTTTGTCTTCAAAGCAATCTTTAAGGAAGTTAGTACTATTATTACCCCCCTCAAAGGGTGTTGCTGAACACCACTGCTTGCCCAAGATCATATAGCTGAGAGTGGCAGAGCTGGAATTTGAACCCAGAATGTCTGGCTCTGGAGACTGCTTTCTTAACCACTAAATTATATTCCTCCTCAAGTTAATGCAATTGAACACTAAAAAACGTTTTGAGGGGAACTTTGTATGAAGCCCCATGGAAGTTGGAAAGATGGATGAGAGATACCATTTTTACTCTTCCTCAAGGAATTTTTCCTATAATGAAGATCAGCCGGGCAGGGCTGTGAGGGGCTTTGGGAAAGCAATTCTGGGCAGTCAAGGCAGGCAGGTAGCATCTATGAAACTCATTCCCAGAAAGAGGGGCTGCAGGCATCTGGCTCTACTTGGGGACTAGACTCCTGCCCTAGATAAGCAAAAACGAGGAAGACCCAAGAGGCCTTGTGGGGATGAAGGTGAGAACCTAGCAGTAGGATGAATTATTGACATTGGAATTCAGAACAAGACTAAAGCTGTAGCACACTGCATCAATTAGGAATGATTTTTAAGCTGTGTCTAACAGCAAACCTAATATTGACTTGATTTTTTTTTTCATTTACTCCTTGCCTCCCTGAATCCCTCCAGCTGGGCCCATCAAGCTTGCCATCTACACATTCAGCACAGTCCTAGGTCCCAGAACAGTCTATTGAGGTAAGAAATTTTCAATCACCGTTGGCTTCTATCCCTCAATCTGATGTGTCTTAGGAATCTCCTGGCACTGACCTCTAGGCTTCGGAACAGAGTGTCTGTTGGTAGCTTACCTCCCCTCCCCTGCAGTTCATCTTCAAGAGTTCCCAAACCCCAGCCCCAGTTAGTGTGATTATATGGGTCAAACACTCTTAGTTGTCTGCCTAGTACCCATACACCCTTCTTCCTTGCTAACAGAAATTCAATTTTGTTTGGGAGCATTATGTCATTCCCGGGCATCAGACCATGATTTGTCTAAGTCAATTATGACAATTTTCTTCTCCATTTTCCCAGCCTCCTGGGATGCTAGGGATGTCATGTGACCCAATTCATTCCAGCCAATAAGACGTAAGGGGAAGAAATAGGCCTATAAGAAATAGGCAAGATTTCATGGCTCTCCTTGCACTTTCACTTTGTCTGAATTTAGACTTGATGTCTGTGGTTTTACCTCCTAGTTAATAGCTTCAGATCTAAGTATTTAGACTTGAAGAAAACTGAGCTATCATCTTTCCTCCCAAATTGCTCTTTCAAAAAGTTGATAGTGCTATGATTTTACCTACATACATCAGTAACCCAGGCAAAGCTGAGAGCCATTCTGGACTGCCCCACACCCTATAAATCACCAAGTCTTATTCATTTGGCTTCTAGACTATCTCTTGAATTAGCTTCTTCTCCGTCACCACTGTCACTTCCTTAGTTCAGACATTCATTCTGCCTTACCTTGATTGCTTCGATGGCCTTAATTGCTGGAACTGCTATCTGCCTCCCCTCTAAACTCTCAAATCAGTCCTCCAAAAGTGAGCTTGAGTTTCATTTCTAAAATACAAATCTGATCAGGTTATTTCTCTGCATAAAATTATTCAGTTGTTCCCCAGGCTTTAGCTTAGGTCCCTAAAGATCTAACTTTAAACAGACCCCCAAAGGCATCTCTTACCATTCAAGTGTCTCAAATGCAAAGTATCCTTGGAATCATCTCTGCTGTCTCTCATGCTGTTCCTTCTACCTGGATTTGTCATTCCCTCTAATTCCTCTTTGATAAATCCTATTAGACTTTTTAACACTGGTCAATTTGTCATTCCTTCCTTTCTCAAGAAGCCTTCCTCAGCTCTCCTTTTCTGTTTACTTTAGATGTCCTCTTTTCTGTTCTACATCTACAATATCACTTTACACATGGATCTGTAATTTCCAGCTATTTTTTAAGAGCTAATGCTCATTGAGATTTACTCATCTATTTACCAAGCTCATCACTCATCATTGCTTTTCACCTCCTACAGCTTCCTTCTGGGTTGAATTTCTGGGTTTCATTTCTGAAGTCAATACTTTAGTAATTCTTCCAGTTTAGATCATAAGTGTATGTTTAGATCATAAGTGTATGTTCTTTCAGACTTTGTTTTATTTTGCCCTCACTTTATTTCCACTTTTTGTTATGAAAAATTTCAAATATACAGAAAAGTAGGAAAAATAATATAGCAAACATGCATATTCTCCATATGGATTTAACAATTGTTAACATATGCCATATTACTTCATCTATTACAGGCATCCTCACATTTTCCCTGGTGCAGAATACTTTTATTTTGCCCCTATCACTTTCTCCATCCTGCTTTTTTCTTGGGAAACTGACCTTTCTGGACTGCATCCTCACACTCCTTTACCCTCTTGCTCTTAGTTGGGTATGGCCAATGGGAGGATCAGACAGAATATCAGAAGGTGGGCCAAGAGTGAGCAGTGGTTGTGTGTTCCCACTAGAGTCCACAGCTTCTGTCAGTAAATTGTCTATCACTATAACCAAGGCTCTTTTTTAGGTCCCAGTAACTGCTCCCTCCTGTCTCTTAAGACCTGTGATTGGGAACCCCTATGGCTCTGGGGTGCTTCAACATACTTTGTTAGTTTCCTACCTCATGACTATACTGTATAGATAGTCTTTTTATTTAATCTTTCTCTATTATTCCACTTGATCTACACTTCTAAGTGTGGATCTCCTAAAAAATAAGCATCTCTTAAAAAAAAACTTTTCTCAAGATTCAGGAGAAAGTCGAAACCCAATCCGAGGAATCTAAGGAATACAGTGAAATGATACAGGAGCTGAAAGATGAAATGGCCATTTTAAGAAAGAACCAAATTAATATCATACAATTGAAAAACTCACTTCAAGAATTTTATAATACAATTGCAAGTATTAAAAGCAGAATAGGCCAAGCTGAGGAAAGAATCTCAGAGCTTGAAGACCAGTTCTCTGAACTAACTCCATCAGCCAAAAATAAATAAAAAACAATAAAAAAAAGAATAAAACCTCCGCAAAATGTGGGATTATGTAAAGAAACCAAATTCACAACTCATTGGCATCCTTGAAAGAAAATGAGAGAGAGCAAGAAACTTGGATAACATATTTAAGGAGATCATCCATGAAAACTTCTCCAACCTTGCTAGAGAGGCCAACATTCAAATTTAGGAAATGCAGAGAACCAGAACCACTGCGAGATATTATACAAGATGACCATCTCCAAGACACATAGGCATCAGATTCTCAAAAGAAAAAGTGCTAAAGGCAACTAGAGAGAGGGGGCAGGTCATCTACAAAAGGAATTCCATCAGGCTAATAGCAGATCTTTCAGTAGAAACCTTGTAAGCCAGAAGAGATTGGGGTCCTATGTTCAGCATTCTTAAAGAAAAGAAACTATGATGAAAAACTTCTTATCTAGCCAAACTAAGCTTCATAAGAGAAGGAGAAATAAGACATTTTTCAGACCAGAAAATTCCAAAGTAATTCATTACCACTAGACCTGCCTTACAAGAAGTCCTTAAGAAAGTGCTAAATATGGAAATGAAAGGCCATTACTGGCTACCACGAAAACACACTTAAGTGTGTAAACCATCGACACTGTAAAAGAGCTACACAATTAAGTCTACATAATAACCAGATAACAACATGATGACAGGATCAAATCCACACACATATCAATACAAACTTTCAATGTAAACAGGCAAAATGCCCCAATTAAAAGGCACAGAATGTCAAATTGGATTAGGAAGGACGACCCAACTGTATCTTGTCTTCAAGAGAACCATCTCACATGCAATGTCACCTATAATCTCTAAGTAAAGGGATGAAGAAAAAGCTACCAAGCAAAGAGATAACAGAAAAAAAATCAGGGTTTGCTATTCTAATTTCAGACTAACCAGACTTTAAACCAGTAATGATCAAAAAGACAAAGAAGAGCATTACATAATGGTAAAGGGTTCCATTCAACAAGAAGACCTAACTATTCTAAATATATATGCACTCACCACAGGAGCACCCAGATTCATAAAACAAATTCTTAGAGACTTGCAAAGAGACTTAGATAAGCACACAATAATAGTGGTAGATTTCAACACCCCACTGACAGTGTTAGACAAATCATTGAGGCAGAATACTAACAAAGATATGCAGGAACTGAACTCGACACTTGACCAAATGGACCTAACAGACATTTACAGAACTCTCCATCCAGAAATAAGAGAATATTCATTCTTCTCATCTGCATATGGCACATACTCTAAAGTTGACCACATGCTGAGCCATAAAAGAATTCTCAGCAAATTTAAAAAAAACAAAATCCTACCAACCACTCTCTTGGACCACAGCATAATAAAAATAGAAATCAATACTAAGGAGATCATACAAACCATACAATTACATGGAAATTTAAACACCTGCTCCAGAATGATTTGGGGGTAAACAATGAGTGTTATTCAACATATTATTAGAAGTCCTCATCAGGGCAATGAGGCACAAGAAAGAAATAAAGGGCATCCAAATAGGAAAAGAGAAAGTCAAACTATCTCTGTTTGAAGACAATATGATTCTACACCTAGAAAACCCCACAGTCTCTGCCCAAAAGATCCTGTATCTGATAAACAATTTCAGCAAAGTTGCAGGATACAAAATCAATGTTACAAAAATCAGTAGCATTTCTTCTTTTTTCTTTCTTTTTTAAAATTATACTTTAAGTTCTGGGATACATGTGCAGAACGTGCAGGTTTGTTACCTAGGTATACACATGCTATGGTGGTTTGCTGCACCCATCAAACCGTCATCGACATTAGGTATTTCTCCTAATGCTATCCCTCCCCTCATCCCCCACCCCCTGACAGGCCCTGGTGTGTGATGTTCCCCTCCCTGTGTCCATGTGTTCTCATTGATCAGCTCTCACTTATGAATGAGAACATGTGGCATTTGGTTTTCTGTTCCTATGTTAGTTTGCTGAGAATGACGGTTTCCAGTTTCATCCATGTTCCTGCAAAGGACATGAACTCATTCTTTTTTATGGCTGCATAGTATTCCATGGTGTCTATGTGCCACATTTTCTTTATCCAGTCTATCATTGATGGGCATCTGGATTTGTTACAAGTCTTTGCTACTCTGAACAGTGCTGCAATAAACATACGTGTGCATGTGTCTTTATAGTAGAATGATTTATAATCCTTTGAGTATATACCCAGTAACAGTATTGCTGGGTCAAATGGTATTTCTGGTTTTAGATCCTTAAGGAATCACCACACTGTCTTCCACAATGGTTGAACCAATTTTCACTCTCACCAACAGTGTAAAAGTATTCCTATTTCTCCACATCCTCTCCAGCATCTGTTGTTTCCTGATTTTTTAATGATTGCCATTCTAACTGGCATGAGATGGTATCTCATTGTGGTTTCGATTTGCATTTCTCTAATGAACTTTTTTCATGTTTATTGGCCACATAAATGTCTTCTTATGAGAAGCATCTGTTCAGATCCTTCACCCAGTTTTTGATTTTTTTTTTCTTGTAAATTTGTTTAAGTTCTTTGTAGATTCTGGATATTAGCCCTTTGTCAGATGGATAGATTGAAAAACTTTTCTCCCATTCTGTAGATTGCCTGTTTGTTCTGATGATAGTTTCTTTTGCTGTGCAGAAGCTCTTTAGTTTAATTAGATCCCATTTGTCAATTTTGGCTTTTGTTGCCATGGCTTTTGGTGTTTAAGTCATGAAGCCTTTGCCCATGCCTATTTCCTGCATGGTATTGCCTAGGTTTTCTTCTAGGGTTTTTATGGTTTTAGATCTTACATTTAAGTCTTTAATCTGTCTTGAGTTAATTTTTTTTGTAAGGTGTAAGGAAGGGGTCCAGTTTCAGTTTTCTGCATATGGCTAGCCAGTTTTCCCAACACCATTTATTAAATAGGAAATCTTTTCCCCATTGTTTGATTTTGTCAGGTCTATCAAAGATCAGATGGTTGTAGATGTGTCACATTATTTCTGAGGCCTCTGTTCTGTTCCATTGGTCTATATATCTGTTTTGGTACCAGTACCAAGCTGTTCTGGTTACTGTAGTCTTGTAGTATAGTTTGAAGTCAGGTAGTGTGATGCCTCCGGTTTTGTTCTTTTTGCTTAGGATTGTCTTGGCTACACGGGCTCTTTTTTGGTTCCATATGAAACTTAAAGTAGTTTTTTCTAATGCTGTGAAGAAAGTCAATGGTAGTTTGATGGGGATAGCATTGAATCTATGAATTACTTTGGGTATATGGCCATTTTTACAATATTGATTCTTCCTATCCATGAGCATGGAATGTTTTTCCATTTGTTTAGATCCTCTCTTATTTCCTTGAGCAGTGGTTTGTAGTTCTCCTTGAAGAGGTCCTTCACATCCCTTGTGGGTTCTATTCCTAGGTATTTTATTCTCTTTGTAGCTATTGTGAATGGGAATTCACTCATGATTTGGCTCTCTGTTTGTCTATTACTGGTGTAGAGGAATGCTTGTGATTTTTGCATATTGATTTTGTATTCTGAGACTTTGCTGAAGTTGCTTATCAGCTTAAGGAGATTTTGGGCTTAGACAATGGGGCTTTCTAAATATATAATCATGTCATCTGCAAGCAGAGACAATTTGACTTCCTCTCTTCCTACTTGAATAACCTGTATTTATTTCTCTTGCCTGATTGCCCTTATCAGAATTTCCAATACTATGTTGAATAAGAGTGGTGAGAGAGGGCATTCTTGTCTTGTGCCGGTTTTCAAAGAGAATGCTTCCAGCTTTTGCCCATTCAGTATGATATTGGCTGTGGGTTTGTCATAAATAGCTCTTATTATTTTGAGAAATGTTCCATCAATACCTAGTTTATTGAGAGTTTTTGCATGAAGGGGTATTAAATTTATCGAAGGCCTTTTCTGCATCTATTGAGATAATCATGTGGTTTTTGTCATTGGTTCTGTTTATGTGATGGATTACATTTATTGATCTGTGTATGTTGAACCAGCCTTGCATCCCAGGGATGAAACTGACTTGATCATGGTGGATAAGCTTTTTGATGTGCTGCTGGATTCAGTGTGCAGTATTTTATTGAGGATTTTCGCATTGATGTTCATCAGGGATATTGGCCTGAAATTTTCTTTTTTTGTTGTTGTTGTTGTGTCTCTGCCAGGTTTTGGTATCAGGATGATGCTGGCCTCATAAAATGAGTTAGGGAGGAGTCCCTCTTTTTCTATTGTTTGGAATAGTTTCAGAAGGAATGGTACCAGCTCCTTTTTGTACCTCTGGTATAATTTGGCTGTGAATCCGTCTGGAAGAACTTGTTATTGGCCTATTCAGGGATTCAACTTCTTCCTGATTTAGTCTTGGGAGGGTGTATGTGTCCAGGAATTTATGCATTTCTTCTAGATTTTCTAGTTTATTTGCATAGAGGTGTTTATAGTATTCTCTGATGGTAGCTTTTATTTCTGTGGAATCAGTGCTGATATCCCCTTTATCATTTTTTATTGTGTCTATTTGATTCTTCTCTCTTTTCTTCTTTATTAGTCTGGCTAGCCATCTATCTATTTTGTTAATCTTTTTAAAAAATCAGCTCCTGGATTTATTGATTTTTTGAAGTGTTTTTTGTGTCTCTATCTCCTTCAGTTCTGCTCTGATCTTAGTTATTTCCTGTTGTCTGCTGGCTTTTGATTTGTTTGCTCTTGCTTCTCTACTTCTTTTGACTGTGATGTTAGGGTGTTGAATTTAGATCTTTCCTGCCTTCTTCTGGGCATTTAGTTCTATAAATTTCCCTCTAAACACTGCTTTAGCTGTGTCCCAGAGATTCTCATACAATGTGTCTTTGATCTCACTGGTTTCAAAGAACTTATTTGTTTCTGCTTTAATTTTGTTATTTACCCAGTAGTCAATCAGGAGCAAGTTGTTCAGTTTCCATGTAGTTGTGTGGTTTTGAGTGAGTTTCTTACTTCTGAGTTCTAATTTGATTGCATTGTGGTCTGAGAGACTGTTTGTTATTATTTCCATTCTTTTGCATTTGTCAAGGAGTGTTTTACTTCTAATTATGTGATCAATTTTAGAATTAGTGCAATGTGGTGCTGAGAAGAATGTATGTTCCGTTGATTTGGGGTGGAGAGTTCTGTAGATATCTATTAGGTCCACTTGGTGCAGAGCTGAGTTCAAGTCCTGAATATCCTTGTTAATTTTCTGTCTCATTGATCTGTCTAATATTGACAGTGGAGTGTTAAAGTCTCCCACTATTATTGTGTGGGGGTCTAAGTCTCCTTGTAGGTCTCTAAGAATTTGCTTTATGAATCTGGGTGTTCCTGTATTGGGTGCATATATATTTAAGATAGTTAGCTCTTCTTGTTGCATTGATCCCTTTACCATTATATAATACCCTTCTTTGTCTCTTTTTATCTTTGTTGGTTTAAAGTCTGTTTTATCAGAGACTAAGATTGCAACCCCTGCTTTTCTTTTGCTTTCCATTTGCTTGGTAAATATTCCTCCATCCCTTTATTTTGAGCCTAGGTGTGTCTTTGCACATGAGATGGGTCTCCTGAATACAGCACACCAATGGGTTTTGACTCTTTATCCAGTTTGCCAGTCTGTGTCTTTTAACTGGGGCATTTAGCCTGTTTCCATCTAAGGTTAATATTGTTATGTGTGAATTTGATCCTGCCATTATGATGCTAGCTGGTTATTTTGCCTGTTAGTTGATGCAGTTTCTTCATGGTGTCAATGGTCTTTACAATTTGGTATGTTTTTGCAGTGGCTAGTACTGGTTTTTCCTTTCCATATTTAGTGCTTTCTTCAGGAGCTCTTGTAAGGCAGGCCTGGTGTTGACAAAATCTCTCAGCATTTGCTTGTCTGTAAAGAATTTTATTTTTCCTTCGCTTATGAGGCTTAGTTTGATTGGATATGAAATTCCGGGTTGAAAATTATTTTCTTTAAGAATGTTGACTATTGGCCCCCACTCTCTTATGGCTGGTAGGGTTTCTGCAGAGATATCCACTGTTAGTCTGATGGGCTTCCCTTTGTGAGTAACCCAACCTTTCTCTCTGGCTGCCCTTAACATTTTTTCCTTTGTTTTAATCTTGGTGAATCTGACGATTATGTGTCTTGCGGTTGCTCTTCTCAAGGAGTATCTTTGTGGTGTTCTCTGTATTTCATGAATTTGAATGTTGGCCTGTCTTACTAGGTTGGGGAAGTTCTCTTGGATAATATCCTGAAGAGTGTTTTCCAACTTGCTTCCATTCTCTCCATCACTTTCAGTTACACCCGTCAAACACAGGTTTGGTCTTTTCACATAGTCCCATATTACTTGGAGGCTTTGTTCATTTCTTTTCATTCTTTTTTCTCTAATCTTGTCTTCATGCTTTATTTCATTAAGTTGATCTTCAATCTCTGATATCCTTTCTTCTGTTTGATCAATTTGGCTATTCATACTTGTGTATGCTTCACAAAGTTCTTGTGCTGTGTTTTTCAGCTCCATCAGGTCATTTATGTTCTTCTCCAAATTGGTTGTTCTAGTTAGCAAGTCCTCTAACCTTCTTTCAAGGTTGTTAGCTTCCTTGCATTGAGTTAGAACATGCTCCTTTAGCTCAGAGGAATTTTGTTATTACCTACCTTCTGAAACCTACTTCTGTCAATTTGTCAAATTCATTCTCCACCCAGTTTTTGTTCCTTTGCTGGCTGGGAGTTGTGATCCTTTGTAAGAGAAGAGGCATTCTGGTTTTGGCAATTTTCAGCCTTTTTGCGCTGGTTTTTCCTCATCTTCGTGGATATCCATGAAGACCTTTGATCTTGGATGTTGGTGACCTTCGGATGGGGTGTCTGTGTGGATGTCCTTTTTGTTGATGTTGATACTATTCCTTTCTGTTTGTTAGTTTTCCTTCTAACAGTCAGGCCCCTCTGCTGCAGGTCTGCTGGAGTTTGCTGGAGGTCCACTTTAGACCCTGTTTGCCTGGGTATCACCAGCAGAGGCTGCAGAACAGCAAAGATTGCTGCCTGTTCCTTCCTCTGGAAGCCTCGTCCCAGAGGAGCACCCACCAGATGCTAGTCGGAACTCTCCTGTATGAGGTGTCTATTGACCCCTGCTGGGAGGTGTCTCCCAGTCAGGTGACATGGGGTTTAGGACCCACTTGAGGAGGCAGTCTGTCCCTTAGCAGAGCTCAAGTGCTGTGCTGGGAGATCCACTGCTCTCTTCAGAACTGGAAGGCAGGAACGTTGAACTCTGCTGAAGTTACACCCACAGCCACCCTTTTCCCCAGGTGCTCTGTCTCAGGGAGATGGGAGTTTTATCTATAAGCCCCTGACTAGGGCTGCTGCCTTTCTTTCAGAGATGCCCTGCTCAGAGAGGAGGAATCTACAGAGGCAATCTGGCTACATCGGCTTTCCCGAGCTGTGGTGGGCTCCACCCAGTTAGAACATCCCAGTGGCTTTGGTTACACTGTGAGGGGAAAACTGCCTACTCAAGCCTCAGTAATGGCAGATGCCCCTCCCCACACCAAGTTTGAGTGTCCTGGTGGACTTCAGACTGCTGTGCTGGCAGCGAGAATTTTCAGCCAGTGGTTCTTAGCTTGCTGGGCTCTGTGGGAATGGGATCTGCTGAGCTAGACCACTTGGCTTCCTGGCTTCAGCCCCCTTTCCAGGGAAGTGAATGGTTCTGTCTTGCTGGCTTTCCAGGCACCACTGGGGTATGAAAAATATCTCCTGCAGCTAGCTCAGTGTCTGCTCAAATGCCCATCCAGTTTTGTGCTTGAAACCCAAGGCCCTGGTGATGTGGGTGCCTAAGGGAATCTCCTGGTCTGCGAGTTGTGAAGACTGTGGGAAAAGCATATTATCTGGACCAGAGTGTACCATTCTTCATGGCACAGTCCCTCATGGTTTCCCTTGGCTAGGGGAGGGATTTCCCCAACCCCTTGCACTTCCCGGGTAAGGTGATGCCACATCCTGCTTCAGCTAGCCCTCCATGGGCTGCACCCACTGTCTAACCAGTCCCAATGAGCTGAACAAGGTACCTCAGTTGGCAATGCAGAAACCACCCACCTTCTGTGTTGATCTCACTGGGAGCTGCAGACCAGAGCTGCTCTTATTCAACCACCTTGCCAGTCGCCAAAAATCAGTAGCATTTTTTTTTAAATTTATTTATTATTATTATACTGTAAGTTGTAGGGTACATGTGCATAACGTGCA